>NC_055957.1:24496339-24593839 GCF_018492685.1 Alosa sapidissima | reverse complement strand
TGTCTTGTCTTGGTTAACTCAGGGGTAAAAAAAAAAAAACCCATACAAGCCCACAAACCTTCAAATCACATTGGGACATCTGCACACTGGGTCACATGACCTGCATCTGCATTCAGCACTATGGAAGCTTATTAGGTCTTATACAGTTTACGCAGGTATACAGTTAGGGTGACCACCAGAGACTCTGAAAAGGAGGACAAAGGAGAAAGAAGCCAGATACCCTAAACATTTTGTTCAGTTTCTCCACGCGAGCTGTTGAGGGACGCAGTGTATTGGATACTGAGGGCCAGATGTACTAACACTTTTGCGCCCACTTCAGGCGTATTTGTTTCGCAATGTGCGTGTAAAATCATTGTGAGGTATGTACAAACAGGCCGCAATGATGTAAAAGCGCAAACTGCCTGTCGCGGGAGCTGAAAGTGGCAGATTGCGTTTGTCATGTCATGCATATGCATTCATGGGAGGATCCAGGGGAAAGTGGGAGTTTAGCGTAAAAAGATGGGAGGGGAAGAGTAAAGAGTGCCTAATTATGTATTCCGCGGTATGTACAAAGACTGCTCCTGAAAGTGCACGTCTATTCTGCGCCTAAATATTTCCACCTTGTAAAAGCAGGTGTTAATAAATGATTGCGGTTCTTAGAGGTGCGGTATTTAGAGCACCAGTTTTTGTGGTGAAAGTATTTGTACTACCAAAAGCAACCTCAACTTTCGTTGGCCTTTCGAATGTCTTACTTTCACGTCATTCACTTAAACTTTCCCACTTGCTAGATTTGACCAATCTTCCATAGCCTACGTGCACAAGTAGTTTGAGTAGAACTACTGTACTGATCTTCATTATCTCCCTGCTTGTTTACATCTTATCATGTATGGTATTATTTCATGATCGCTAAACGTTTGATTCTTTTAATGTTGTCATCTGTTAACTTCATTCAACTGCGCTTGTATGTAGGCGCTGCCATTCAGTTGTGGACATTCGAAAATTGCGTTTATGGGCGGAGAAAGGCATAGAAAGCCGCAGTTTACACTAAGGATTGAACGATTGATAAATACGACGGAAACTTGGGTCTGACAGGGTTCGCAATCTGCGGTGTGTCCATGACGCTGATAACGCTACGTTCGCAAATGTACGTACATCTGGCCCTGAGTGTAGCCTATGTGGCATGCCGTTCCAAAGCCCTGTGGAGAAAGCACTGAACTCATAATTGCCACTGAGGCGTTGTTCGCTGTTGCGTGACACATGTCAAAATGGAGGACACACACAACGTAAATCCGCACAGAGGGCTCCAAAGCCGCACTGTCTGGACATGAAGGTCAACTATACAGCATGCTACTCAGTCAGAATAGACTAATAGAGTGGTTTAACTCTTAAATGCTAATGTCTGGTATTGCACTGAAAAGCCCCACAAGATAGATGCTGGAGAGACATCCAAATGAGAGGGGCTGATTATCTATGAATATACAGCATCACAGAATGAAATGAATCGAGTAAATGGTGCAGGACTAATAAAGCGCCTGACAACTTCACGGCCACTCAAATTCCGATGTGACACTTCAAAAAATAGTCCCCATGGGAACCATCAATATAATGATACTAAGCAGAAAATGAGGCTACTGCTAGAAAAAACGTGGATAGTCTCAGCAATAGCAGAGGTGGGAAGGTAATGGGAAGAGTAGGTGGAGGGTGGGTACAGGGTATAAGCACTCTTTTCATTATCACTAATCTGATTACATGAATCATTTCAGCGTGTTAATGCTGAGGAGCTTAAAGACATGCTGAGGTTCATCTGGTGACCCATTCGACAGCAGCCTCCACATCAGGCGGCAGATATCTATCTCAGGGGAGAGATGGAGAAGGAGAGAGGGAAGCATAGCGAGGGGAGGAGGAGCATCCACACTAAACAGTGGACTGGTGTAATAATAAAGTGTTTTCCTGGTTTGCGAAAAAGGGATGAAATTCCTTAATATGATTCAGGTCTCTTTGAACAGTAGCATGCATTGACAACCCGCAGATATATGACTGATGTAATTGCCTCTGGTGGTGGATGTAACTTTATCACTGGGGAGCTGCTAGGTGCTAATTAGAGAAAACAAGTCAGAAGTACAAAAACTGGGTCTTGTGTAATTAGAGTCAAGGGCTTTCAGAAGCAAGGACTAAATCCGATTTAGACAAAGGATTCCAATAGTGGAATGTAAGTGAAACCAAACTGCAGAAGCAGTTAGACACAGACGCGCACACACACAGACACACACACACATGCCAGATACCAAATAATAACGTGGGATTGCAGGTTCACTTGTATCAGATTTTGACTCTGAGGAAAGACAAACCACAAGAGGAAAGGGAGATATTTGATATTTTAGGACAGAAAAGAAATGAGTGTGAAAAACAGAAAGCAACATCAGGGTGTGTGTGATCTCATTATGCAGGTTTGTGCAGAGAGAGAATTCAAAGCAGTGCCCACAGCAAGCTCCTCTGCCCCTCTATTGACAGACAGACAGATGCACAGCGACGGAGGCCTCACTCAGTCCACCGCGTCCACAGCTTACAGGGCTCTACCTGCACAGTATGAATAAGTCATGATCTTTAAATGTTCATAGAGGCCATTGAGGACAATTCCCAATCATTATTACCATGCCTCATTAAGTCCTGGAAGAATTCAGCATTTATATTCATGGGTGGCTGTGTTTCATTTCATTTCATGGAGGCTTCGTTGGACTGCGATGCATGTGGCTATTGATGAAGTAGCGGGCATTGTTCGTTGCCAGGTGTGATGGTCCCTCGGTGGTGCTTGTCGATTCTCCGCCACAATGCTAAAGCACGTGGCAGACTTGTTTTGCTTACAACGGGGACAAACTTGCACATGAATGCTCGCTACAGCACAGCACCCCTTTGATTCCCAACATCATGACACAAGAGAGATGAAGAGACGGAGACGGAGAAGAGAAATAAAGAATGAACAGGTGAAACAAAATGGCCTCCGTGGCAATGGAAACAATCTGGCGAGAGACGTGTATGTTGACGGGAGAAGATGAAGAAAGAAAGGCTGGGCTGTGAGTACGCCGCAGCTCGCCTCCTGGTGATGCATTCATCAACTCCATTTCAAAGCTTTTCCTCGCCGCCTGTCGTGCGTGACTGGCTTCTCAAGGAGGAATCTAAATCCAGGACTCTCCACAAATCAATCAAGGCAAGTAAATATTTCAGCCTGAGCCCTGTGCTTCCCTGAACTGTGCAACAAACTGCCGACTGTCTCCCAAGAAAGATCAATGCTCTAGTTTTCATGAGGAGCACAGTGGGGGGGATTCACAGACTTATGCACTGACACAAGGCATAAAAAAATACTGCACCATGTGATATGTCCTTTGCAGGGGAGTCTCATGACCCCTGCTGAGAAGGAAACAAACGGTTTCCCCGGACGCCTCTGGCTGATCACTGCCTTAACGCTATCTTAGCTATTCATAATAGGCCACATGTGAATGGGTTCTAATTACAGAAAACTACCTTATAAAATTCTGCATTATGGCGCTGAGATCCAATCTGCCCGTTGGTGTCAATGGCGCTGGAGAGAGGGGATTATGGGAAATGGTCACCAGGGTGATCTGGAGCCTCAGCGGTAGCCGAGCACCTGGTGTCATGGCAGCCTGTGGCCAGCGTTGGCCCACCCTCGCCGTGCAGAGATGGAGGAGCACAGGGGCGTGATGAGCGGCGAGGGCCGACAGCTGCTGATCCTCGGGGGGGCGGGGGGGGGGGGGATGCTGTGGTGAGGACGGAGGTGTGGAGCGCCTGGATATACTGCTGGATTAACTCTGAAAGCACCATTGTCTGCTCTCTGCCTCGAGTCCTTTCGCTTCAAGGCCTCACAAATCAAGCCCTGCCGTGTCCACACTGGCACATGGAGGCAGACAGGCGGGGGGGGGGGGGGGGGGGTGTTGGGGGGACGGTGACCAATGGGGGTGGGGGTAGCCAATGGTTGTCCACACCCTCAGGCTCCTGCTAGCACAGGGCTCTTAGCTGTCAAGGCCTCACTGGGGATCATTCTTTATGCTGCTGCAGCATTCCAATAAAGCAGGGCTAAGTACGCTAGCAGTAGGTTAGCTTAGTGTAGTGTGATCGTTTAAATGCGGTGATCACAAGAGATGTTTATATTTAGCAAAGTGCTACAATAAAGTATCGAGGGAGTAGCGAGTACTCCGACGTCTCTGCTCATTCAGTCTGCATGTCAGCACAGCTGAATACTGATCCTCAGAGACACTGCTGTAAATGAGGACAGCTCCCATCCAGGCAGAAGCGCTATGCATTCTGGGACACAGCTCTCTGGTCCTGGGCTTGTTTCCACGGCAGCAGTGGAAAGAGCCACATCACAAGTCTCCTCCCACTGCACAATCTGCATCATGTTTTGCAAGAGGCTGTGAATGAGAGAGGTGGGGGGGAGAAAGGGAGAGGTGGGTGCCAGTGGTGGGGTTACATGATGTACAGAATTCAATTTGCACTACTAATCAGAGTGGCCCGTTTGATCACAGGGCTTGTCTCGTTCAGTTCGGACCCTCCATGATTCCTCCTCTCCATCTCTATCTTAAATCCAGTCCCAGGTCTGAGGCCTACTCCTCCAGCTACACAGACTCCTCTTCTGTGTCTATTTGTATCTAGAATCTTGCACACCATATAGTATGCATGTTTGTATATAGGCAATGCATGCTGACATTGTAGAGCATGGACATCCTCCCCCTGTATTGGACATCCACTGTCAGAAGCCTGGGGTGGGTCAGTAGGAATGTTTGGACCCTGAGAGTGGGCTGTGCAGATGCACTATCTCAAGCACCAACATCCACACGGCAGCTGCAACCATCAAATCGTGCTTTAAACAAACAATTTTCTAAAGACTCAGAGAATAGACTTGTGGGTGGAAGTGATATGCAACCTCCACCAGCAGTCATGCAGCACTGATTGTGCTTAGGTTGACTGCACATTGGTAGGCGTTGTAAATGCTGCATTTCCTTTTATTCCTTCATTTTCTTTTTTTTTTTTCCTTTCAGTAAACCGCTTGCTTCACATGAGATGTTTTACGGTGTCTCCAAGGTACAATAGAGCAAACTGATGTTGCATTCTCCTCAGTAGGAGTCATGTGGCGTTATGGCCAAGGAGCACTGCTGTGATCTTCAGTACTTCACATCTCTCTTGGACTTAGACTGATGTCAGCTGTAATAACCACTCTGTCTGCCATCAGGGTGCATTCACCACAGGAAATGATGTAATCACAGCTGAGCATGTGACCTCCCCACCGTGCATGCAGCCGACCCCAATCTATTAAAATAGATTGCCTGCGGACATCCTTAACATGCTAATTATTCAGCCTTTTACTTTGACTTTCGCTGATAACATCAAAGGAGATTAGGGGGGACTAAAAATGTCCTTCTTGATTTTCTGCAATAGACGGAAAACTGACTGCTCAGCAAACTCACCCAAACAAGCCATCAAATATGTATAATTCCTCAGTCGATGGCAGGAAGTCTTGAAACTGAGGATGAAATATGCTTTACTTCCCACTTCTGGTGGGGAACTTAGGTGAGTATGCATATAATTACTAACAATTAGATTACAAACATGCATATCCTAGGCAAAACTTTGCATAACCACATTTTTTTCTTTGGTAAATTACACATTTTACAAAGTGCTCCACTGAAGCATACTGTATCTTTAGGAGCAGTTGGTTCTATAATCACCAACAACTATAATCATAAAGACACAATAATGTGAGATCTGAAGAGACCACCCAGGAGATACAAAGCAATGACATTTTCCACACCGAGACTCAGAAGTGCAGCAGAAAATTCCATTATGTCTTCTGGGAAACATTTAGGAGGGATTATTATGTCTGAATATGCTAAAGACGTTTCTGTAATCTTGCAGTGACATTAAAAAGGATGGGCCATGTTGAGTCCTAACTTTATTACTTCGATCTTCATGACTTCAGTTCTGTCTGTTACTGTTTGAGAGGCAGCCATGCTTGTTTGAACTGCAGGGACCTCTGCCATATGAGCTTTGGTTATTTTGGTCAGCCACATGTTTCATTTGTAGGCTGTGATGTATTTTTTTCCATTTCTGAACTTGGCTGAGCCTCAAATCCAGAAAGACATAAAATGAGACAAAATTTAACTGCCAGCTTTCCCCTCAAGTCTAACGTAGGGACAGAATGGGCAGAATTTCTACCTACTCTACCAAAGCCAGCAAGAGACTATAACCTCATTTGGAATGGAACAGAGAGAGAGAGAGAGAGAGAGAGAGAGAGAGAGAGAGAGAGAGAGAGAGAGAGAGAGAGAGAGAGAGAGCTCTTAATAATGCTCAGATCTTGGCTGTTTAGTCTCATCTTCCCTGGCGGAGTCCAGTGGTGCAGAGGCATGTCCTGAGAGGCTGTGTGGTAATGTGCTGGTAATGAGATCAGCGCTCGGGTCTGGACAGTCCTTCCAGACGACTGCCGACAGTTGGCACACAGAGCAGCCACGACGGGCACCGACGATGGGGAGAATGTCAGACGGAGGGAAGAATGCTTTTCTCCTCTACGCCCCACTATGTCTCAGCTCATAACAATCTCTCGCAGGAAAAGGCTACTAGGGGGAGGTTAGGAGGTTACTGACTCTTAACACTGATTGGCTTCTTCAAGACATGAATGAATGGGGCAGATTATGCCCCATAATGTCCCTGAATAACAAGACCAAAGCCGCATTCTATGATAAACTACAAATAAGGACGCCAAAACAACTCAGTCAGACATACAGGGCCCTAATTTAAAAAGACGACAAAGGGCAAAGGCTGTCACCAAGCAAGGCTCTCAAGAACTATAGCTATGGTGTTGCATGTAGGAGCGCTGAGAGGACTCATCAATGCTTTAGTTAAACTTCAGACTTTGCACTTGGCCCATCATTCAAATTAGGGCCCACCCACAGTGTGTGTGGTATATATTTAGCACATTCAACATATTGAAGGTGTACATTTAAGGCTCCATTAGAGTTAAAGTCTGACTCTAGTCCTGATGCACAGCTGTTCCTGTCTGAACTGTCCTTCAACTCGAGCACACTCTTAAGGGCTTCTGTGGCTGCACACACACACACACAAGGGTCATTGACACATAAGGCTTTTAAAAATGTGTTTTAAATGAGCGGAATGCATGGAAGACACTTTAAGTTGGAAGACATTTTAATACTTTATTTGTGTGTTTATGTGTCTGTGCGTCCGTGTGTGTGCATGTGTGTTTGTGTGTGTGTATGCGTGCGTGTGTGCATGCCTGTGTGTGTGTGTGTGTGTGTGTGCATGCATGTGAGTGTGTGTGTGCATGTGTGTATGCATGTGCGTGCGTGCGTGCATGTGCGTGCACGTGTACTTTGTGTATGTATGTGTTTATGTGTCTGTGTATGTGTTTATGTGTCTGTGCGTCCGTGTGTGTGCATGTGTGTTTGTGTGTGTGTATGCGTGCGTGTGTGCATGCCTGTGTGTGTGTGTGCATGCATGTGAGTGTGTGCGTGCATGTGTGTATGCATGTGCGTGGGTGCGTGTGCGTGCACGTGTACTTTGTGTATGTATGTGTTTATGTGTCTGTGTATGTGTTTATGTGTGTGTGTGTGTGTCTGTGTGTGTGTGCGTGTGTGTAGCTGATATGGCCCCCCATGAACGAATTCCCTGAAACTTGACATGCATTCATAGGGTAATAATGATCATACACTTCAAATTTCGAGCAGTTTTGAATATGTCAGCCAAAGATACCTGCGATAACAATGCCTCGTTTTTGCCTTTTCATTTTTAACTAGGTGGCGTTACACCTCAAATGAGTGGATATGGGATGTGTTGACATGGCCCCTGGACACCAACATACAAAAATAATTTGGTCATCCTAGGCCCTACGGTTCTCGAGATATTCACAGAAAACTGTGTCTGGCCTACCCTGGGCAACGGATCAAAACAAAAAAACAATGGTTCCATGTCATCCTTGTGGGGCTACATGCCCACCACATTTTGTGCAGACCGTGTCCCAGGAATCACTGACAGATAAAATAAATAAATCTGGAAGAAAAAAAAACTCTCTAAATCTATATGACCGTCGTTTCGCTAACACATTTTTCAACCATTTGTTCACTTCAATCTACTATGTCTTGGTTTAAATTAGTATTTTGCCTGGTTGCACCATCTGACGATGCGCAATGTCACATCATTGACCCACAAACTGACAGATGGAGCAGAGGCAGGCAGCTGGCTACAGGCTGCCTGAGAAAGGTGAACTTTGCTGGGGGACAAAGACTGGAGCAGAGGGGACCACATCATGGAGGTGTTTGCAAACAAACAAATGCTACTGTGTAACAGCTAGCTACAGTGAACACACACACACACACACACACACACACACACACACACACACACACACACACACACACACAATCAGACAAACAAACTAACACACACAAACAAACAAACCTGGAGAGCAGTGATTGAGAGCAGACTACATGGAGGATCAGCTGCCAGCTGGTTACTCACATTAACATTAGTACAATGCACATCATGAGATTATGCGGTGTGACTCACTGTTGCTTGTGTGTGAGCTCCTGGTCCTTGTTGACCAGATCCTGCTTGAGGCTGGCCAGCATCTCCACCGAGACGTCCACCTGTCGCGAGAGCTCCGAGGCTTTGCTCTCCAGGTCCTGCTTCTCCTGGCTGAGCCGCTCGCTCTCCAGCTTGGCCCTCTCCAGCTCTGAGCTCTTGCGCTCCAGCTCGGCCTGCAGCCGGCCCACCCGCTCGGCGATCTTCTGCTCCACCTCCTCCGACAGCTTCTCCAGACGCTCGTCCAGCTCCAGGCGCTCAAAGGCCCGCGCCTTCAGCCGCGCCAGGCCCTCCTCGTAGGCCGCCTCCACCGCACTGGCCGCTACGTTGGCCGCCGCCACGGCCACCGCCGTGCTGCTGGGGTTGGGGGGCCCGTCAGCCGAGCTCATGGCTTTCTTCACGAGAATCTCCCCCAGGGGGAACTCCACATTGGGCAGATAGCGGGCAGCGGAGGGGGTCAGGCCGAGGTCGTCCGGGCAGGGCAGCTCGCGGTAGGGCGAGGCGGCAGCAGCAGCGGTGGCCTGGTTCAGCAGCGCTCCATCGGCAGCAACCAGGGGCAGCAGGGCGGCGGCGTCGCACACGCTGTTGGACTTGGACAGGACGTAGAGGGTCTCGTAGGTGTGGTTGTACTCCAGGTGGGCGCGCAGGGACGACAGGCTCCGGAAGCGCTTGTGCTCCCCGCAGCGAGGACAGCGGTAGGGCAGGTCCAAAGAGGCCATTCCGGGCCCACCACCTCTGTGCGATGGGGAGGGGGGTGGGGACGACACTCACACAGGGTGCAGATGCCTCATGCACTGGCAGCACCTGGATCTTCTCATCTCAGACGCAGGGGGGTAGAGATGTCGACTGGGACAGGAGGAGACTGGAACAGGAGAGGAGGTGGGGCCACCCGCATAGTGAGCAACCATCACAGACAAACACACGTGGACGTGCTTGTGAGCAGAGCTTCTATATGCACACAGACAAAGGGCTGGCTTATGGGAACTCTCTTGGATGCAATAACTTCCGCCTCTTCTCCTAATCCACTACACCTACAAAAGAGAAAGAAAGGTGTCACAGCGAACATACATACTGTATATGCAATAACAAAATAAGAAAACATACATACTGTATATAATAACAAAACATATATGTTGTATATGTAATAACAAAATAATAATAAAACATACATACTGTATATGTAATGACAAAAGTGCCCATTTTATCAGCTTATCACAATATGCTGTACACTACATTATATGCTTTATGCACTATACTAAAAGTGAAAAAGGCTTTCTTTCTTTTTTAAGACATTTCTGGAAACATGAATCAGTCTTCAAACATGAACCTGTGGTAAGTTTGACATACTGCACAATATCATTAGACACAACTTAAACGCTAGAATTGCTGCTTTAAATCTCATTGGCATGATATAGCTCTTCATCTACAAGCCAAGCTGGTGTGGTCACCAGCCTTCTCTGAAACCTCAAGATCTCCTAAACCCACTGATCCATACACCAAAGGCTTCCACTCCCTGTTCAAGGGCCAGATATGGTACCAATTCTGGCTTGTTACATTTGGCAGAGAAACAGCTTTTAAAATTCTTCTAAATATAGGCCTGCTCCTCTACCTACCAGCACATTCTTGCTGCATGTGCAAGATGTCTAAAAATAAAATTTGAAAAAGAAAAACACTTCCTGAAGTTCATGCTCACTGCTGATGCAAAATACTGTGTCATGTTGTTGGATGATGGAATCAAACTGAATAGCTCTATTAATCACATTCAATACCATTGTCTACATTCACAATTTTAATTCACTGTATAGAACAAATAAAATAATACATTTATTTTCTCATTATAGAAAAAGATGAGGTGGAATTACACATTTTCAGCCATTACTGCTACCCATTAATATCATCATTGGAAAGCAAGGAGGCTGTTAACAGAAATCAATACCTGGAGACCACACTGAGAGCAATGCATTGTACACTACTGACAGTTTATGACTTCACAACAGCCATCTGCTTCCCAGTCTCAGAGGACGGGCAGGGCTGGCCATGAAAACACTGGCGGAGCACCACACGGACGCTACTGTGCGCGACCTTGCGGAGTGCATCCCACTTTTCTCCACGGGCTGCATCACCCCCACCCTCTCATTCAGCTCCGCCCATCTCTCCGTCTGGCTCTTCCTCGCCTTTTCAATGCCCCCTCTAACTTCCCTTATTTCTCATTCTGCAGTGCACTCTAAAAACAGGCTTCTCTGAGGATGTGAGAGCTGGCCCCATTAGTGATTTTGGAAGTGTGCGTGTGTGTGTGTGTGTGTGTGTGTGCGTGTGTGTGTGTGTGTGTGTGTGCACTCTCCATAATGTCCCTGAGGTACTTGTGTCCCTGTGAACATGTGGAGGGCATATTAGGCCATTTGTCTGGCGTGTCACCCTCCCCTCCGGTTAAAACCTCAGCATCCTGACTCCAGTCCCTGTCTGTGCGGCGCTGTCCTCACAGACCTCGGCTAGCTGGGCTATTTCGGTGAGAGCCGGACCCAAGTCCCGCCCACACCCCAGGGGCTGCTGTGTGTGACCAGTGTGAAACCCTCTCCTCTCTGTCTTCCTGCATCACCTCTGCTCCGAACTGTCAGCTGCTACATCATCACTTGGGGCCCAGAAACAAGTCCATCTAGTAAAGGGTAAGAGGCAGCCAGCCTGAGTGTGTCAGAGCCCAGAACAGTGTTTAACTGGCAGTTAGCCTGCTAGCCATGTCCCCTTGTTTATTGAATTCAAATCACTAGGCAGGATATGTGAGGATGCTATATGTTCAGTCATTTAGTCCGGCTAATGAAGTCTGAGTAACGTCAGCAGTGAGAAGTGCACCATTTCCCCTGTTAGGACCGGCCAATAATAGCATGTGGGACAAGCCTAAAAACAGCGATGAACTCTCCCACAAAGTCATTGCACAGGAAGACAACAGGACGAGCGACGAGCTCTCCCACAAAGTCACCGTACGGGAAGATGACAGGACCGAACATGCAATCTGACAGGTGCAAATCGCAGACAAAAGGCCTCCGCAAACCCACTGACAAAAGGCCTCCGCAAACCCACTGATAAAAGGCCTCCGCAAACCCACTGACAAAATGGAATGTACTGTAGTGTCAAAAATGCTTTACACAGTTGGCTAACCGGTAGATGTTAGCAAATATAATCAAATCTCACCAGTGGACATCAATATTGAAACTAATAGTGGAAAAGTTTCCTACAGAAGGTAGGGATTTCTAAAACAGTATCCTGAAGTAGTTTGTGTAACCATCTAATCACAAATAATTATTTGTCCCTTAAAAGGTTAACCCAAAGTCACAGTAAATAAAAAGTCCAGTCACAGTAAATAAAAAGATGGCATCAGCTAATCTGTCTGAGTGGTTCCACTCCACTCCAGTGTAACTGGGAACTGGTGATAGATGGGGCAGAACTGTTTTAGCTGATTGCAAAAATGGTCTGTGTAATGGAACATGTCTGTCATGTTCTGGGTTATAGACTAAGATTTCCCTTGCTTTCGCATACAACTAACAGAACCAACAGATACAACTGGCAATAGAATTTGTGCTCTTGTTTTCTGCAAATATTTCATCATTATGGTCTCTTATTGATTCAAAATATTATCTTGAACATGATTGTTACTGATCAAAGAAAGATTGATGTTAAGTAAAAGAAGCAGAACACATTCCAGTTGCTGCTACTGGAAGCAACTGAATCCATGCATTTCCACTAAATTATTTTTGGAATCTGATCCCTTATCATACGTTCATACGTACTCGTCGCTCGACTTATCGTGACTAAATTCAAGATGGCGTTGAATGGTAAAATTCCTTAAGGTACTGTCTGTATAAATCGTCTTGTAAATAAACTACCAGTGCTTTTTCAAAGTTCTCAATGTCTCGTTTTATATGTCAAGGCCCTCGGAAGTCTACCAATGAGGTATTTGAGCCTCATAAATGGTGTAAAACAGTGATTTATTTGCATGGCTAGGCTGATGCCCGAGGCACCCCCAACGAAAAACTGTTGGTAGCATTGGCTAACTAGCGCCAGATTTCTGAGTGCAGGGGACAAGCCGAGATGAGCTTTGAGACATACGTTCACACTCGGGGCCAGATGTACTAACGCTTTTGCGCCCACTTCAGGCGTATATGTTTCGCAACGTGCATGTAAAATCATTGCGAGGTATGTACAAACAGGCCGCAATGATGTAAAAGTGCAAACTGCCTGATGCGGGAGCTGAAAGTTGTTCATGTCATACATATTAGACAGGTCATCTGCTGGAAACATTAGGCCTAGTTTTTGGTCAAAGTTTTCTCCATGGATTCCTGGTCAGAACCCCTATTGGAACAGATTAAAACTTGGGGCATGTTGAATTTTGTCCAAAAATCCAATATGGCCGCCGTATTCCAAAATGGCACATTTTTACACACTTTTTCCTATGCTATGGGGACATTTCCAGTAAAAACGTCAATCATTTTAGCAAAAAACTGTCC
This sequence comes from Alosa sapidissima, assembly GCF_018492685.1. Classification (NCBI taxonomy): domain Eukaryota; kingdom Metazoa; phylum Chordata; class Actinopteri; order Clupeiformes; family Clupeidae; genus Alosa; species Alosa sapidissima. Next base: position 24,580,760 of record NC_055957.1, on the reverse strand, counting down.
TTTTCAATCAAATACATATTTACAGAGGTTAACTGATGCTTTAAAACCCTAAGTCTAACCATTTTCATAATTTTGTCAGATATTTGTCAAATATCATAAATAATCAAATTTCCTGCAAACATAAGCCTCTTACAGGTTAAATACAGTTCAAATACATTGGGTACCTTAACTTAAACAGATTAAAACATATGGCATTTAGACATTTTCCCAAAACTCAATATAAATTCAATAATATCCCCAAAATGGTGAATTTTTGGGTCTACACTTTTGGCTAAGCTAGAGGTTTTTTTCTATTAAAAACATTTTGACAAATGTTAATTGATATGAGAAACAAGATAGTTCCATAAAGGTGATGGAATTACAAAAAATACTATTTTATCACTCGGCTAGATATATTGTTACTATTACTAAATTAATGATAGTAATACTTAGAGCTGCTGAGATAAAATGACGTAAATCCAGCGATGGAAATGGTCTTAGTAACTACCAGTCTTTGCTATCATCTTTTCCATTCTCTGTTACACTTGCAAAAAATACATTCTATCAGAGCAAGATTGAGAGCGCAACTGACAGTAGAAAACTTTTTCAACTTTCAAGTCTCTTCTCAATCCTCCACCACTGCAATACTTCACTGTCAGCAGATGACTTTGCAAAATTTTCACTGAAAGTTCACTTCACCCTCCTGTTGTGTTTGTTTTATGTTTACTAGTTTTGTGTTCCTGGTGAAAAATGACAGCTGCATTATAACTTGTTATAAATACACAGTAACACACATTTTATTTAATGTTGTGATAGACCTTTGTATCAACTTGTGTTCTATTGGATATAACCCAGTTTTAAACTTCCATTTGGTATTTTGGCCTGCAGGCCTCACTGACCTGAGCTCATGCAAGTCAGAAAGGGGAAGATTCCATTGGGGAAAGTTTCCAATGGGGGCTGGCATAGAAGCAAAGAGGGGGAGTGAGGGTGTGTTTGTGTGTGTGTTTTAATGTACAGAAGTGCATATACAGTCCATCTGATCAATAAGTATGTGCCTGGAATCAATTTTATACACTGACCATTTTTTCACCCATTAATTTCTAATGGCCAGTCATTTTTGACCGAAAATACACATGGGTATTCTATAAAACAGTTAAAAAAGTTAAATAAAACACTCAAATTGTTAAACAAAATATCAACATTTGTTTTGTGTGTTCAGAAGCCCTGTGTTAACAAAGCCAAGAAGCCTCATGGTAGTGAGAATGAGTTAACAATATTTTTTAGAGAGAAGAATTGTCAATCGGTCATATTTGACTGCAAACACAACAGGATAAGTGCTCAGTTTGATGAGCCCATTAGGAGAGCTTTGCCTGTGAATTGTTGGACTCTACTGCTTCAGGAAAGTCATCCAACAACATGCCCTTTGGATCCTGTCCCGTCTATTCTTCTGCAGTCTGTCACACTTGGGGCAGCCGTGGCCTACTGGTTAGCACTTCGGACCTGTAACCGGAGGGTTGCCGGTTCGAACCCCGACCAGTAGGCACGGCTGAAGTGCCCTTGAGCAAGGCACCTAACCCCTTACTGCTCCCCGAGCGCCGCTGTTGATGCAGGCAACTCACTGCACCGGGATTAGTGTGTGCTTCACCTCACTGTGTGTACACTGTGTGCTGTGTGTGTTTCACTAATTCACAGATTGGGATAAACGCAGAGACCAAATTTCCCACACGGAATCAAAAGAGTATATATACTTATATACTATACTTATACACCTGCTGTTCTACCAGCAATCATGCATGTGTTTAATACTACTACACTCAGTTCTGGAATAGTTCACTATTACTACTAGTACACTTCATACAATTGATGAAGAACTACAGACCTGTCTCCCTTCTTCCTTTCTTGTTGGCTTTGGTGGAAGTGTTCTTCAAGCAAGTCTATGACTTCCTGTATCAGAACAAACTGCTAGACCGTATGCAGTCTGATTTCAAGAGTGGTCATTCTACTGAAATTGCTCTGTCTGTGACTGAAGCATTAAGAGTAGTTAATGTAACCTATTTACATTTATTGCTACTGTTTAACCTGCGTGGTTCAGCCCTGCACACGCCCGACTCAAACCCGTAAACAGCAGCACCTCAAATCATGAGTCTGCTCAGTCATCAGTATTAATTCTACTAGACTTACCTGCAGCCTTAGATACTGTAAACCATGACATTCTCCTTTCTACACTGTCTGAACAGGGAATTTCTGGGAAAGATCTTGGTTTGAATCCTACCTTAAAGGGCGTTCTTTCAGTGTGTCTTGTATCAAAGTATCATAACCTCACCACAGGTGTGCCATAAGGATCAGTATTAGGGCACTATTTACACCACTTCCTTGGGTGAGACCATTCACTCCCATGGATTTGACTCACTGCTATGCGGATGGCTTTACCTGTCTTTACCACCTGAGGACTGTTTCCCATCAGATTTCTGCATGCCTGATATTTCCGTCTGGATGACAGACCGACTTAAAAACTGAGCTTTTGGTGTTTCCAGCTAAAACAGCTATTACCCAACAGATTAACATCCAGCTTGACTCCTCTTCACTGACCCCAACTAGATTGGCACGTAACTTTGGCGTCATAATTGATGACTGACTTAATTTCTTTGAGCATGTAGCCTGAATTGCAAAATCGTGTTGGCTTGTCCTTTACAACATTAGGAAGATCAGACCTTATCTGATACAAGATTCCACACAACTTCTTGTGCAGGCCATGGTTATATCCAAACTGGACTATTGTATTTCACTGTTAGCTGGCCTGCCTGATTGTGTAGTAAGATCGTTGCAAATGATTCAGAATGCTGCAGCATGCCAGGTCTTCAATCAGCCAAAGAGGACACATGTAACTCCTCTCCTACTCTACCTTGACTCCTTATAATAGACCTTGGCCTATAGGACACTTACTGGATCTGCTTACGGCTATCTCAATTCTATGATCCAGCTGTACATCCCCAACCACTCACTGGGGTCATCTGATGAGCATCGGTTGTGTGGACCAGCCATAAATGCTAGATCAAATTCAAGACTCTTTTCCTCAGTGGTAACTCGTTGGTGGAATGAGTAGCCCAGTGCTCTCCTTCCTGTGATAGTTTAGGCCCAAAATCCCACATTTTGGGGATATTATTGAATTTATTTATTTTTGGGCTTTTTTATGCCTTTAATGCGACAGGATAGTGGAGAGTGATAGGAAGTGAGTGGGAGAGAGAGTCGGGGTGGGATCCGGAAAGGACCACGGGGCGGGAATAGATAGATAGATAGATAAATAGATACTTTATTGATCCCCAGGGGAAATTCAGCAGCATACAGACAACACAAACACATTCTTTAACAGCAGAAAGAGTAATTAAAGTATATAATATAAAAACACAACTAAGCAATAAAGACAGTAGAAGATAAAGAATATGCTAAATATACTAAAATACAAATTATACTAACTAACACTTAATCAAATCAATTCTAAAAACAGTATCCACATAGTGGTGATTAATCAATCAGAGGCACTTGCAATGACTGAGGCAGGGACTGAGCCTGTGATTCTCTGTGCATAGTAAGGTAAGGTAAGGTAAGGTGCTCTGTGTGAATGAGTGTCATGGTGATAGTGCAATGGTGATAGTGGTCATGGTGATAGTGCAAATGAGTAAGTCCAACAGTGCAACAATGCAGAAATAAAGTAAAGTAAAGTCTATATATCTTTATATTTAACTATTTTAAGAAAAGGTATAAGTGTGGCCACAGTTCGGCTGTGGCATGGAGGGAGGGGTTATGCATATGTACTAATGTGCTAATATAGCACGCAAACAGTGAGGCAGAAGACAGCGGTAAAAGTGGCTAGTGGACAGACAGTATTAAAAACATGGAGGGGGTGAAGAGGCAGACAGACTATGCAGAGAAGTCTATCTCTCCTCTTCCCTTAAGTGAAGCATTGAACCCGGGTTGCCGGCGTATGGTGCAGGTGCCCCAGCCAGTTGCGCCGCAGCTGGGGCCATATTATTGAATTATATTGAGTTTTTGGGAAAATGTCTAAATGCCATATGTTTTAATTTGTTTAAGTTAAGGTACCCAATTTATTTGAACTGTATTTAACCTGTAAGAGGTTTATGTTTGAAGGAAATTTGATGATTTCTAATATTTGATAAAAAATTATAATTTTTTTAATGATTTAAAATTGTTAGAAAAACACTTAGGGTTTTAAAATCATCAGTTAACCTCTGTAACGATATGTATTTGATAGAACAGTTTTTTGCTAAAATGACACTGTTTTTACCAGAAATGTCCCTGTAAAGGAGTGTGTGTCCGAGCAGGTGGAGAGAAGACTCCAAGAAATCCAAGTGCCAATTACGACTTTTATTATTATTATTTACTAGTAGGCTACCAGCAGGTTTAAGTGACAAACAATTCACAAACAAACACTGGACAAACAGAAAACAAAGATAGGACAATGCCCACGCTTCTAGGGCCCTGTTATAGCAACAGTACTTACGTCCTCTCTCGTCAGAGACGCATCTCTCTACTAAAGCAACCCCAGGCATTAAATAGCACTGGTCACAACTAGAGATGCACCGATTGCAATTTTCTGGGCCGATACCGATTTCCGATTTTTCATAGAGTTTGACCTGCCGATACCGATTTTAGCCGATTCCGATTTCATTTCTTCTAACCATTTTACAGCACACACACAAATAGTTATTTTCTATCTTTTCTTTGATAGAACATGTTAATATAGACGTGTAATCAACTTATCAATGATGAAATGGCTGTTAAAAAAAATGGAACCGGTGAGCAGACAGATTCTTTTTCAAGTCTAACTTCAGATGCAGTAGGCTATCAAATTATGGATTAAGTTAGGTTATGGAACACCCATTTTATGCTTCTCACATCCAATATCCAACTAAAGATTTAAGAACAATTTTCATGATACATTTGAACATACTACCATGTAACATATTTTCATATGCATTGATGAATTTATGGGAGGGCGAGGGAAAAGTGGTAGCAGCCTAGGCTATCACGCAAACACAGGGGAGAAGTGCTAATAGCGATTAGGTGCTCCACCATATGAAAACAGTGCACGTCTGTTTTGCGGTGAAAAAATTAAATCCAAATTCCGGTTAAATGCATCAATTAGGCTATAGAAACTTTCAGAGACGACTGATTCAGTATTCAGAGCATCAGTTTTCTTCATTGTAGGCTACTATGTCAAAAGCAACTTTAACGTTTGTTTGCGTTTCTAATAGGCTATCGTTTGTTCACTTTCACGACATCCACTTCTCAATCTGCTAGACTAGGGTATTTTAAGGCATAGCCGCAGTCTACGTGCAGTAAATAGTTAGAGTATTTTTTTTTTCAGTGGAGTAGAACTACTAGGGCTACTGTATGTCGCTGCTTGTTGACATCTTTGATTATGTTTAATATCGCAGTCGTTTATCTCCATTCAGCAGGCTTGTGGTTCAGCTGTGGGCACGCAATTAGCGGCTGTGACGGGCGGTGATGAGCGATGTTTACGTAGCCTAATGAAGTGACAGCTTAGTAAATTCCACGCAGTAGGCCAATGGTAAAGCACAGCGTTTGCGGCATAGAAAAACTCACTAGCCTATTAGCGCTTTCTTTGTAGCCCTACATCCAGCCCTGAGTGTTGGCCTGGTTGCTAGCTTCTTCAAACTTTGCAAACTCAGCTGGGGGTTGTTACAATTGCGGCGCACGAGTGTATTTGACCGGCATAAAATCGGCATGTCTCAGACTGACCGGCCGGTCGCCGGTCATGGCCGATCACGTGAAAATCGGCCGATTCTGGTCACCAGCCGATCTATCGGTGCATCTCTAGTCACAACCAAATCACGGTCACAATTCAATTAACATCTTGAAACAATATTTCATCTCTTAGAAACCCTTGCGCAGCACAATACTCAGAATCTTTCTTGTGCATTAACAAAAAACTGCGCTTCCAAAAGAAAACAATGAAAAGACAAGTTTGCCACAAACACCCCTGCGCTAATGAGCGCTTCCCTACGGGAGCACGCCCCAAACATTGAAAAAGTTCTCGCCGTCTGCAAACCGGCTTGCCCCCTGTACACGGAAGGCTGCCATGAAGACTGGTGAGAACAGTCGCTAGTACAGCATTAACATGCAATGACACATTTAAGAAGTTACCCTAAGATGTTATGTGCGCGCTTGCAACCCCCAAACTGCGTTGATGTCACGCTATGCAAACAAATACCTTCCAGCACTTTTACCGATAAACAAATCTTCCATTCCTAATTCCCTTCACCACGCATCCAAACATTCAGCCCTCCGTACATTCATTCATTCACATGATATTGGCCTGGTACAAATTACATTGTCCACAATCATGCCAATCATCCCCCCAGATCATATTAATTTAAAATGTCTCGTTTTGTTTAAATGTTCAGTCTTATTGTCCATACCGTGTCGGGAGATTTGTCAGATCAAGTGACAGGCGCACTGCGCTCTGTCACAGTCCCCATAGCATAGCAAAAAGTGTGTAAAAATGGGCCATTTTGGAATACGGCGGCCATATTGGATTTTTGGACAAAATTCAACATGCCCCAAGTTCTAATCTATTCCAATAGGGGTTCTGACCAGGAATCCATGGAGAAAACTTTGACCAAAAACTAGGCCTAATGTTTCCAGCAGATGACCTGTTTATATGCATTCATAGGAGGATCCAGGGGAAAGTGGTATGTACAAAGACTGCTCCTCAAAGCGCACGTCTATTCTGCGCCTAAATACTTCCTCCTTGTAAAAGCAGGTGTTAATCCAAATTGCAGTTCAATGCGTCACAGTTTACACTAAGGATTGATAAATACGACGGAAACTTGGGTCTGACAGCTTTCGCAATCTGCGGTTTGTCCATGACGCTGATAACGCTACGTTCGCAAATGTACGTACATCTGGCCCTTGGTATCATGTTTCCACACACTTTAGGTCAAAATCACACCGAAATTCTCCTTTAAGGACATAAAAGAAAAAGTATTTCTGACCTTTAAAGCCCAAATTCAGCAAATGACAGCATCAAGCTGACTTGAGCCCCATCTCTGACGCCAGCCGTGCCTCATTAGTCATTAGAGTCGAACATCAAAGACTGAACACAGACGCTGGGGAACATGGGGAGAGGCCCAGGGGTTCAGACCTGGGGCTCTCTGATCAGCAGAGAAGCTCCAGAAACACTCTGGACCGGACACTCGCTCTGTCCACTGCCTGTCACATCGTGCTGTTGATCTGTGACCCCACTCTCTCAGTGGTGTGTTAGCACAGAGCTTTAGAATTCTGCTCACGCACAAAAAGCTCAAGACAAAGTAACATGAAGCGAATGTGAAATGACTTTGGATGAAAAAAAAATATGTACAACAAAAAAACCCCAGTTCAGTTCAATTCAGTTTCAGATTTTTCCCCATAGATTAGAGCTGAATCCAATCCAATGAGTTAATTATATTTATTATAATCACAGGGTCAAATCACCAAGTTTTACAAGTTATTAATGTAAGTATGCAACAACAGAGTACACATTCTACAGCCTACATATGATACCTCTCCCTATGAGGATCTTTTAAGATTTTAAACACAAATGCTGACCAGTTTGACAGACATATTTCACACACAGGAGAGCATCCTTCCTATCAACAACCAAGTGAAAACATAAGAATAATCAACACCTACCTCAGGATCACTAAATGATCACTTGCTCCCTCCCATCTCTATGCAGCGTCCCAAGAAGTACCTCGAGGGAAAGGGGAAAATCCTCACATACAATTCTTCCAACTAGGCCCTGAAACAGCAGGAAATCCCCAGAAGGCTGTTCCTCTCTCCCTCTCTCTCTCTTTTCGTTTCTGTCTTTGTCTTTCTCTCTCTCCCTCTTTCTTTTTGTCCAATTCCCTTCCCTCTTCTTGTCCGTAAACCAAACCAATCTGCTTCTGTTGGCTCATTCCACAATGCCTTGTTACCATAGCAATTATTTGTTTAAACACTCAGATGAATAGACCATTCCCCATGTCAATCACCTTAGCATCCCCACTGCGCTCAGTCTGGAGCGGGCCAGAACGAGGCAGCTGAACACTCAAACTGCATCCCTGTGATTTGGACTCCTTTTAGCCCCCAGATGTCTTCTTGTATTAGCCCCCTCTAATTGACATTCATTTCTGTCCATGCATGACCTTATTGTGCCACTGCAGATCACTGTAGGACATTTTCAGGAGGACACAAAAAAATTACAGATGCATACTCATATTAGACAAAATGTCTGATACAAAATGCATCAGTGCATTAAAAGTTTTAACTGATACTGCCATACTTCCCCAATTATTATAAAAACTATACAGTAAATACACAAATGTGGCGGCATGGAAGAAAACTAGGGATGCACCTATTGTGAAATTCTGGGCCGATACCGATGAATAAACAAACAATTTGGCTGATAACCAATGCTGATATTGATATTTTTTCTTTGTTTATTTACAGGGTTTTTTGTCGTTTATACCCTTTAGAAGAGTGAAAACACAAATATTCATAGGACAACATTTATTTTAAACATTAGCCACTGCCACTGCCGATATAAGTAAAGGCCGATATTGGCCGATATATCGGTGCATCCCTAAAAAAACACGTATGATTGCATTTGACAGAGCCGTACTGTATCTCATCATATGGGTGGGTTTTGGCTTAATTTGACAGTGTTACTGTTTCTTATCATATGGCCAGGTCTTGGCTACAGAAAATCAGAAGTGATTCTCTGTGCTCATGCTGACGCAAAGATATCACAGACTTCATGGTTGCCAGGGATACAAGCATTGAATCTTTTGCTATAGAAACCATGTATGGAATGGTTCAGTCACAGGTTAAGAGAAAAGAGACAGAGAGAGAGAAAGAAAGAGAGAGAGATGGACACACAGGAAAAGACAGTGTGTGTTTATGAGTGTGTGAGTGCCCTAGAAGAGACAAAGGCACTGACGTCATGTGAGGGGATGCAGTAGAGTTGGAGAAGGTGGAAGAGCAGGAGACATACAAGTGTGTCAGAGACATGATATATGGACACATCCAGGTTCCTCCTAGCCACAGGAGTTATGGTCATGGCTGGTCAGTCAACCGAAACAAGTGGTGATAAAATACTATGGCCATTTGTGTCTCAGGAAAAGAGGTTAAGATAAAGATTGTTGAGAGATAAAAGATTGAGAGATAAAAGATTATTGAGAGATAAAAAACAAATCAGGAAAAGACAGGAGCCGGGATGAGCCAACGAGAGTGTCACAGACTCAGTCAGGTGCTGATCCATCAGGAGGCAGTGTGCATGCTGTGAGGCTGTACTTTTAATTAGGCCACAGAGGAAAATGTGCAGAGCTTCACACTGCCTGAGCACACAACCACACGCTGCCTTAAACAGACACAGTGACCCCCTTCCCAATCCACCACTTCACAACCAGAACATAAACATACCAGCATCCAATAGGAGAAAGCCTAAACTTGAGTACACAATGTCTCTATTGTGACAAATGGTGCTGAAAAACAAAACAGAAAGTTCTAGAGGACAGGACCTTAAAAGTGGTGACATTATCTTTGGACCACATTCTCAATAACTTCACAACTGAATGTCGGAGTGGACATAAGCCAGGGAGCTTGTCAAAATGTTTTGTCCCAGAGGACGTTACTGTCTCTGCTGTCTCCTGTTGATCTGTCGAGCTTCACTGGGCCAATTATCCTCCATTACACATGGATCATCACATGTTGAGAACCCCAGGGGGTATTCCCATAAAACACAGCCTGTGCAAACGGCCCCAGCCCACCCCAGCCCAGCTTCCACTGGCCCAGTGCTAATCTATGCATGCAGTAATGTGTAGCAAAACCCATTTAGTTAATAAAACAACCACCAGCAATGTTTAACTCTCAGAATGATTATCATTGCGAGTTTGCTAATCAGAATGCTTGATGTAGAACTCTAACAATAAACATAGTTGGTTTTGTAGAAGGCCATGGTCCTGGGATGTCTATAGATTGTGCTGGACTCCAGGAAACTTGAGATAAATTGAGAAAACTTATTCCAGATAAATTGAAAAGACAAGGATTCTGACCTCCAACTGGGAAAAAGTTGTTTAAAGAACATTATTTAGTAACATTATTAGGTGATATCATAATCACTGTATTCCTGACATCCCTCTCTCTTACAAAGGGAAATAGCACTGGGACAACCTAAGCATAGACATGATACACAAGTGAGACAAGCAGTGAATACTGACATTTGGAATCCAGCGTCTATGTTCTTGATAAGACCTAATTTTTATTCAAGTAAATTACAGAAAAACATATATTATGGTAGCCTGGCGGGGCCATCCTATATCATTGAGATGTATAGTCTGGCATCGAACCATTCACCTCACTTAATCCAAGGGGCGGGCAGAGAATTGTCTTTCAAACTGCCTAGGCATGCAATAGGCCAGCGCTACGACCATATCCGTATCCGGTCGGCAAAACGGCAAATACATCCTTCTTCGAAAGTAATGACTTAAGTGCATTGTGTTGCTCAACTTTCAAAGAAAAGCACAAGTCCAACTCCTCCAAAGTTGACGCCAACGCCGATTCGGAATAGGTTGATTCAAACAACCACTCTTCGTTCGCCATAGCCACCTTCCTTGTTGTTCACAGTCGCAGGACTGTCGTTATCCTGTTAAGCCCGCCTTAAGACTCGCTAACAAAATAGAGCGCTGTGATTGGAGAACATCCACGGTGCTAAGCCAATAGAAATCCCTATGGTTCGATACTAGACGTACAGGCTGAGCAAATTAATTTGCCGCCGCTAGGGTGCGTCTAGATTTCTAGGCTAATATTATGGCCTATTGGCCAAAAAACAGAGACTAACAAGTGGGGAAAAAAACAGTCATGATATGATGGTGACACGTTGACCCTACACATGAAGTCATTCTCCCTGTCTGAACATGAATGGTGTTGAGCCACTGAGGAACACAGCCACATTTGTTGCCCCACTGGTGCCTTTCTTGGGCCCAACTCAAGCGTGGTAAAGCATTTCATAACCAGTTCACATGAAGCAGATAAGGCCAATATGCTTCGGAAAACCAAACCGTGCCCTAACCAATGATGCAGAAAATGATCCCCATGCAACACTGTTTTCATATGGCAGTGTCTATTATGGACACTTCCCCACAGGAGTCAATTCTAAGGACTGACCACAGTGATGTACAGCTCCCTCCAGGACACCCTGGGAATCAATGCTGGTAATGTATGTCCCCATTAGCCTTCACTTAGCGCAGGACAATCTCCTTCACTGCCCGGTAGCACAAGTTAGTTGAATGCATAAATAGCTTACTTAGGGTAGCTGTCTGGGTAAAAGTGGTGTGCCCAAATAATATGCAAAAATATCAGTTCAGCATAGCCTTTTACATTGTCTTCAGGGGGAATACACTTTGCCTAAAAGCAAAGCATCCAGCAAAGACATTTTCAAAAGCTTAAACTCTAACATGGATAGGATCAATAGTTGAATTTGTAATGGTTAACAACATTGAGGTAACTACCATGTAAGGCACATCTGTGATGGAGAAGGCAGTGTCCATACACCTCATACTGGACTAGAGCTCAGACAAAGGCTGTTCAGGCTTCTCACTACTGAGGCACTGTCTGGATAGCTGGGCTAGAGTGGTGGGACACACCCCTTTCTAGTCACTCTCCCAATTCGTAGCAGCACCAGTCATCCAGATGAAGGCTCAGTCATATCCTGGCCAATTACGCCAGGCTTCCCTGACCAGACATTACACATCACTGCCTGTGGCACAAATCAAGTCAATGAGTGCGGCTGTCATCCTGATACCGGTGTCCCATTGAGCTTAGACTCGAAATGTCAGTAGAGCAAAAGCTTCAATGAACTGTCTCTGTGGTTGTCCTTAACGCTGAGGCGATTTGATGGGAAACATGATATTGAAAGGGAAAAGAAAGGAAAACAAACAAGGCATAACAGTTTTGTGTATTGACGATTCCTTGTGATCGATAGAGATATCAGATGCAGCAGACCCTCAATGACTTTGGATGTAAATAACACAATCTCTCATTACAGAGATATGGCTGCAGGAATAACACAGCTCAAGACAGAATTCAGAGCAATCAATGCCTTGAGCTCAGGCACACACTGGGAAATGCTGCCAAGGGAATTGCATGCCGTCACATTTCATCTTCTGTATGTACAAACAAAAGGTTGAACGTTGAACTCTTAACACCAGGAGGCAATGCGCAGACAAAGCAAATAAACATGAATATTTTTCACTAGAAAAATGATTGTTATAAAACAGTGTACTAATTCATTATTAATGTATTTCATTATTCGCTGAAAAGGCTAGTCTACTAATCTTTGAATCTATTGAATCATTAATTAAGATAATACAAATAATTCTGTGGACAGAGATTGGGTTCACAGTACTTCATCTGGCGCACTACTGTTCGGCCCATAGGAATGTTTAGCAGTTCATAGTACAGGCCTGCTCCGAATTCAACAATGGCTGACTGCTGATTCAAAACTGACTAACCACTGTTTACGGACAAGGCAGCCATTATTTTCTCATGCTCTTACTAAACATGAAGCTAGTTTGGGTTCTTTAAAGCATTTTAATTCTATTCAATGATGCTGTGAGACACTGCTGGAACATATTTTTGCCTTAACAGTTCTGCCCTGGGGCAAAGAGAGGAGCACACTGTGGAAGAAAATAAATTCCCACAGTGCTGTTGTGCTATACACAAAATCAACAGCTATTTTCCCCCAGAACAATTACAGTGCAAACATGCTGGCAGATACCATCTTATGCCGTATTCAGCATCAATATGTAATTTACAGGTAACAGGATTCTACAATCAAAGTACTTTTTGGCTGGAGATAGGCCCTTGTTGAAATCATTTATGACAGCATAACATCACAACAGGAGCACTGCATGTTGACATGCTAACCTGTTCAACTACATAAAATCCAATCATTGGGCGAATCTTCACCCCATACCGGTGGGGTTATCAATGCTAAGGGCGCCGAGTAAGGCCGGCAGCATTAGCTATTCAAACTGTAACGCGATTAGATTACAAAGATTTGTGCGTTATTTAGGATTATCGACAATCTATACTGTCTCGGGACGATCGACAATGTACCCTTCATTTCAGTAAATTGTTTTACATAATGTATTTGCGCGAGATGCAATAGCCCACCTAATCCACGGTGGAAACCGGTGCAGGTCTCACTGCATGCTGCAGACTTAGCTAATTTAGACGTGCATTTTTACGCAAGTCAAAACAAATGTAACGATGCAAACTCTCTCCACAGTTCGCAGTTTGGCCATTCCTCAGGCCGATAGAAATAGAGACGATTTGAGCCCGGCAGCACTGCCAGCCATCATTTTTCACCATTTCCCTACATAACGCATCCGAGTATAAGTGTCGTTACCTCTTCTGCAACGTTTCACAACCATAGCTTAGTATTTGAAGGCGACTGCACTGTTACTCTATTAAAAAAATATGCGATCCATTTGTACTGCCATACATTACAAACATGCGTTATTGTATTTTGAAAAGCGGCGCTTCTCACCTCGCAATTTTCTCCCCATTTTTCCTCCTGAGCCAAGGAACCGCTCCAGCATTGACGTCACGCGCACCACTCTGCAGTAGACTGTATGCGCGCCTCCGCTGTGAAGGCGTGTAGAGGGAAGAGGAGATGGGAAACAGGCAGGGATGTGCTGCCTCCACGGCAAGACAGCCGCAAGACCGAATACTACAGCTGAATACAGCAGGTATTGCTCAGATAGGGGTTCAGACTCAGGGGTAACATGCTCTTAAAACATAACACATTTGCTCATGGAAAGGTGATCGCGTTGGCGCTCCGTGACAATTGTGCGCTGGCTGGTATGACTAGGAAATCGCCACGGTGTGTGGAGGGAGTAGAACACTGTCCAACTTGTGCATTTACGCTAAATAGGCCAAACAACATCTATGTAGAAAATGATGGCGACAGAAACCTCCAAGAGGCTACCTTCCCAAGATATATTAACTTCATTAATCCTTGAAAACATGGGCTGCGTTACAGTAGCCACAAAAACGTTTCGTTAAAATATACAAATATACAATATTTTTTGTACATTACATGTTTAGTGTACTAAGTAGCCTACAATGTAACATAAAAATGAATATAACTAAAGTCTAGGACGGAACTAATACCTTGCATGGACAGTGGCCGTATGAGGAGGGGTCAACTCTCCTGGCCCAAAGTAGTCATTTCACAGGGTTATGCAGTTGGCAGGAACAACTGGCCGTGTCACAGAAAAGATAGAAACTCTGCTTTTTGACGAGGTCATGGCTGGAGATGTCAGCTTGTCCAGTTGTTTGTTACATTTTCTGATGCTGCCGCCCAAGCACCCAGTTTCTGGTCCCTCTTAAGTTTACAACCATCTTTCATGGCCATATTCAAAAGCAGGTGGTTGTTCCCACACCACTCCAGGTGGTCTGCCAGGTCCCTGTTATCAGTCTGCTGTCCACCACTGATACATCTGTCCCTACCACTGCAAAGTTGTGTCAAATAGTCTGGATGACAGGACTGTGACTGTTTGAGGTGTAGAGGCCAGGTGAAGAGGAAAAGTGAAGAGTCTTGTCCCAAGTGGTGCATCTGTGCTTCTGACCATCAGAACCAGTGGTTTTCTAGAGGATTGTTGTGCCTCTGACCATCAGAACCACTGGTTTTCTAGAGGACTATTGTCTGTGGCTTGTGGCTGTTAGGAGATGTCTCCCAGAAACAAAAAGCTTTTGTACATTGCAATTGATAGGTGGCAATAGTGATACGGTTGGGTGTTAAAATTGTACATGCACAAACCACATTTGTGTTTCTAGGACCCTGTTAATGGGAAGGGTTGGGCAGGGGACACAGATGTTTCACAAAGGTTCATATCACAAGAGCACCATTGGTAAATAAAGTATACACCACCATTGTTCCACAGACATGTGCAGTATATCTGTGGGTCATTTTGTAGGACTTTGGTCTAAATGTGGATTAGAACAATTAGTACACAATCTAAAATATTCTGAAACAATCCGATGCCTTGTGAGGTTGAGTAGATAGAATTGAAAGTAGTAGAGTGGATTACAATAGACGACAGCACATGTGAGTGGTGCTTTAATCAGGCTGTGGGTGGGTTTTAGAAAGAAAGGAAGAAGCCTTCTTTACACCCATCACAAAGACCACAAAGTGTACATCTGGCCCACGAGACTACAAGTACTTGAAATGTTCTTCCGCAAACTGTCCAGTTGACTTTGATGCCAACTCCACTGATCATCATTATGGCCAATGTGGCCATGCCAAACAAAATCTGTTTGTTAGAGATGGTCTGGAAGCTTGTAAACATCTACAGCTGGTGAGCTAGCATGTTCTTTGTTCAGGCTTTTTCAATATCTTGTTGTTCTGCAATCAGTGTTATCAAAAGTGAAAATCAATGTGTAGAACTGTTTTCACACTCCACACATTTGATGTTGTGTGTTGTTCCACGCACCCTGTGCCCCATATCCTCTTCAGGCAGTATTCTAGCCGTACACTCTCCATCCATATTTGACTGAACTGAATAGAGATGGGACACTACAGACATATTGTACAGAAAGCAAGAAAGAACAGATGCTGGACTGCAAGTTACTGACATCTTGCCATTTGGCCAAAGACTTGACGGAGACTAAAACCATTTTGAATGATGTCCTCCATTACTACCCTCCTGTGGTCTGAAGCAAACAAAGTTGGATGCTTCTCATCTGCACACAAACTTGTGATTGCCAATTCATTCAGCATTCACATACAATATGTCATAGGCTACTCTTGGCACTTGCTGTCTGCACATTGCGCTTGGTAATGATTCCCATGAGACATCAATCTTTTCTCTCCAGCTGTTTGAATTGGTTGTGATGTACATGCAGTGAAATCTTTGCGATTACTACACAGAGGCATCCTCTCTTTTATTGAGTCTTATTGTATTTAGGTGACACCCAGCAACACCAATAATCAGGGCTTATTTGCCAAGATGTATAAGAAAGGCTATGTGACTTAGCTTTATGGTTTTACATGTTTGTTCATTCTGTATGTGTGCATGTGTGTATTCCAAGGTGTACAGTAATGAGAGCTGATATCCCCCTTTAGCAGCAGGCCACATGTCCACTGCATCTGCATGGACATAGCTGCAGGTGCGCTCACATGTGGCAAATGACCTCCAGACTAGGTGATAATCAGGAGGACAGACAACGCCACTCTGTGGACAGAGCATGTTACTGCAGATTACTCCAGTTTGTACTCAGTTAAATGCTTGTTAGTCTAACACGGTAGTGTCCAACAAACGATGGGGTTGAGGCTGTCATCTGTCATTTTAAATGGACATGAAATTATGTCACCAAGAGCACTTCATCTGTTAGATTTCCAAGGAGTACAAAGCCATTTGCTGTAAGATGAGTGCTCTTCCTGATGGAAATGAACCATACATAGTTTTGATGACACTGCTTATATCAGCTGGACAAAATGAGAAGGGTATAGTTTGTTGACTCACATTCTATGAATTATCTCAGTGCTAAAGACTACAGAGCTGATTTGTTGCTTTTAATGGGAAGACAGGAGAACTGTACAGTCACATGTTTACTTTGCTATTTGTGGTATGTTGATTCAAAACAGCAGTTTTTAGTATACTGACATTATGTTTCTGGGACAGACAGTATATCTGAGGAAGATTAAAAGAGAGAGAGAGAGCCTGAATTAGACTGTAAGAAAAGCTAAGTCTGTCACTAATTTAAAACTAAATTCTTCTGAAAATATACATTACATTTTAATATAACGCAGTGCCGATAAGCTACAGCTGAAAGATTTTGAATGCAGTCTAATGGGGTGATGAGCTTATTTTGTTATGTTGATTTTTTAATGGATATACAGTAAATGACAATAAATTCCCAGTCACAAGTAGTGCATAATATCTCATTATTACCTTTTAACAGTACGTCTGCATTTGCCAGTTTTGTATTGCTGTCACAAATGGCATTTCTGTTAAATGATTGCTGTGTGTCCCAGATCTTCTGGTTGAATTGTTCCTCCATTGGTGATGACATTGAGGCAGCAGATCAGGTCAGCAGACGTGCCCTTGAGCTGCTCTGTTTTATCACACCAGGACACCTGCCTGCTCCCTGTCCAACAACACAACACAATCTCTCTCTCTCTCTCTCTCTCTCTCTCTCTCTCTCTCTCTCTTTTTCTCTCTCTCTCTCTCTCTCTCTGTGTCTTCAGTGAACAGAAACAGGCAACATTGCATCTATCTGACTTGTTACATATGTAGTCCTTCTACAGACAAAGCCTCTAAAGTCTAAGCCCTTTAATCACAGATTTTCTGTTGTCTATGGGTCTACACAAATGTGAAATGGGTATAATATTTCATACATAGAACCCAAATTACCATTGATTGCTAAGAAAGGAAATGAGTCCATATCACAATAAAATATCCCTACCTATAGTTGTCGATGATCCATCTTTCTCTCTGAGCAGCTTTCATCCTTTGAGTCAACCCTAAATGATTTCATCTCCCTTTTGCTTTGGCACTTTGGGTTGAACTGCCCTCATGCATTGTTAATTTACTTCAATATTTTATAAGTGGATTTCATGGCAGTGTTCGAGGCAATGCCCTGGCTTTTCAGGAAAGCTAACCCAGCAGGGGTGTGTATCAAAGCCACACAAACTTCCCCATGCCCCCATGCCTCTGCTCTGCTCAAAAGCAAACCTCCACGTTTACCAATGTTCCTAATGGCAGCAAACTGATAATTGCCGTGACTCCACTGTCCTGTGCATGGGATTTCATAGAGAAAGGTAATAAGAGTTCATGTGGTTTAAAGTAGGTCACCCACTGCTCATCGGTAATACACAAACCACACATCCCAGAGACACACTAGTCACAAATCTAAACATAGCTTTCTTAGAGATTTCCAGAAAACCTAATCATGTGCTCTGGTTTAACAAGCATGGTGATTAAATTTATAATTCCCCCAAGTAGTTGAGAAAGACTAAATTAGCTCAACATACAGGCTCTCATGCCTTAACCCAAAATCAGTCGCATGTGTCAAGGATGACAGGCTCACTATGAGGTAATTACTGCCCTACCTGCTGTTTTTGTCATTTGATTGGCTGCACTCTGTGTTTTGCTGTTTGTCTGGCTGGCTCACGAAAAAGGCATACGGTGAGGATATTATTAGTCACCATTCACTTAGCAACCACAGCTAATACAGAAGTGACATTTCAGCACAATGCAGTAATTTTATCTAGGTTATTTTAGCTCTTGTCACAATGATGGCTTGACGAAGTAAGGACAAAAAAGGGCCATTGTCTCTCTCTTGAGAGACTTCATTTATCTCTATTCATCAATCCAGCACTAATGTTTTCTAGGTGTTGTTTTTTTGTTGGTAGTTAGATTTGGGATTTGAACTTATGCCCAGGCTAGAGGCTCTTGGCTAAAGAAACTGCTCAAGGTAAAAATGGGTAATTTGAATCACTTGTAGAGACTAAATCTAACCAACAGGGGGCAGCATGAAAGTAGAATTTTAGGGGCGTCCAACACTTTGAAAAGATCTAAATTATAGCCTCCAGAAATGCACATTTGTACTGAAGACTGTACACAGTTTTGCTTTAAAATATTCATTAACAATCAGTCAGTAAAGAACTATTTTCTGTAGTGATTATTTTCAAGCATTTTCATAGTCACCACTTCTAATGTTATATACCGGTAATGTGTTTATAATACGTAAGTTATATACAGGCCTACTATTGAAATTACTGTCAGTCTTAAAGTATAATGAATTTGTTGAGCTGCAAACAAGAGATGCAAGACTATTGAGAATATTGAGAATGTACAGTAGACCACTATAACTATATGATAAAAAATATAGTTTCTTCATATTTTTTTTTCCATACAACATTATGCATCAATTTAACAATGTGGCAGAGGGTCACACAATATGACTAGGGAATAAATTTCAACTTACATTTAACAGTTTCTGTTAATTGTCAACAAGTCAACTGTTAGTCCAGGAAATGTGGTGAAAGAGTTCTTTGAGAGTAATGCGAGGGCAAAACAACATGAAATAATAAAGTCAAGTTCAGTAGCATTCATGCCAATTGAATACCTCAAGTGGTCATTAACAACACTAAGTGGATGGAATATCAACAAAACAGAGGTGAAAGGCTCTATAATGACAAGCACATTGTGTGCATACCAATTCAGCCGAGACACAACATGACTAAAACGCTGAGGAAATTCAAGTGATTCTTCTCCCACAGTGGAATGGCTTGAAATCCTTTCACTCTGTGAGTGAAAGTTGAAACCCCTACAGGTAGCAAGTCGCCCCGACCTCACTGCAGTGAATGGCTGGCTTGCCATTATCCCGCTGTGAACATGACAATTAAAATGGCTGCAGAACTTTAAATCTTTTTTACACAATTCAATAAAACGTTCTAATGAGACTACAATGAATGGTGATCAGGCACCTCACCATTAATGACAAAGCCATGCTGTAATTATGAAAACCCAGGCACAGTGATGACAGTGATAATATAAACTGCAGCATTCTTAGCTTCAGCCATGGACGTTGCCATAGTAACAGAGTATGTCTTATCAAGTATGGCTCTTGTGATTTTTTTTTTCCAGCTGAACTTATTTGCTTGCAGTGTAGGTATAACAACAGGCTGTTGAATTGTTGCATTCATTTGCATATTAATAGTGTTAACTACCATTGTGTGTTAATTTAACCCCTGGAAGGGGTCTCATCAAATGGCTAACACAGTGCCTGAGCTTGGCTATATATAGAGGCTTTTATGTAAATGGTAAAATACACTTATAAGCTATAAATAGGCATAGAGTATAGAACATCACTCTGGGATGAATATCAATACAATTACAATGGATTGTTTGAAGTAGGCTACTGTACTGTCCTTCATGTAAAGGAATTCAACAGGAAGTAAGGGTTTTCAGTATAAGGTTCTGTCATATTTGCAGGTTCATTCTGAAAAATTGTTAACATTGTTGTGGCATGTAGTTACCACTCAGATAAGCACATTAGCAGAATAATGTTAAACACTATACGGTATCTGTACTCAGACAACTGTATTGTTGCTGCTGGCCTTGAAGTAACAGAATAATAAAAACCAAAGATGAATTACGGTGGCTTGATTTATTTGGCCTCATGCTGCACTGCTGCAACTGGTTTTAGCCTCTGTGTTGGACGGATGGAGCCTTTTCCCCATCCACGTCTCTGTGAAGCTGAGATTGTCTGTAGCGTTGCTGCTTGATTATTCCCAGTCGTTGTGCTCGCCGTTCACAGTAGTGAGCCTATTTGAAGTGAAGGCTCCGATGTGGCTAATGAGAATTGTGCTGCTCAGGTGACATTAAACCCTCAAGTTCATCTAGGCTTCATTACATGAGAGTGATTGCGCCAATATAGAGACTCCACCACCATGTGTGGCTTTTAATGACAGCTACAGGGAAAAACACCTCTCTTTTATAATCATGAAGGCTCTTAAAAATGCAATGGCTTCTAAAACCTAAGAGCTGTAAGAGAAACAAACCTTCTACTCTGGATAGCGTCGGTGACAAACGTTGTCATCCTAAAATGTCATCGGTGGTACCCAAGCTGTCCAGAGAAGCAAACATGTCGGCTTTGAGTGAACAGACACACCAGGATGCAGAGAAGGGAGGAGAGTGATGGAATTCCTCTGACAACCTCCATCCTTCCATCCACCCCACAGAAGAAGAGAATGTGAGGGACTGGGTAAATGGTTAGCTGGGCCAAGTAATCCATCACTACTGGAGGAAGAGCCCTGCTACAGGGCTTGGGCTCCGCCACTGCATCTGTATGTGGTTAATGATTAGTGCAGCCATCCTGCCAGCAGTGGTGCCTGTACAATGGAGCTTGTAGGGCTGTGTCCCGGTGTGAAGGAATGGCCATATCTGTCTTCATACCTGCTTCCTCTTTCCCCTCACATGCAATAGGGTTTGGTTAATGGTTAATACAGTGGCTGGTGGATGGAGGCCTGTGAAGGCTACTGCAGACCTGTCACAGCTCAGTCTGCTGGGGACGAATGGGGGAAAGCTGGGCTGTCCTGCTAAGCCCTGCTGCCCCATGAGGTGCCTTAAGGCACACAGAACCCACCAAGACCAAAAACATCTAAAGGTCAGCCACTTGTGTTTAAAATCCCATTACACCGTTGAAAATTTTAAGGGAAGCCAATTGGTGGTATTAACAACTTGAAAGTGCGTTGCAGTCACCACAAATTTTGCTTGAGAGTGTCTGCAGATAAAGTGCAGATGAAATGACTGTGATGTGAATTAGGATCTGCAAAAACCATGCAGGCAGCTCACTGTGATCTATTTTAAACACCAATATGGCCACGACATCTCAATTTGGCACAGTTCTGCTGTGTAGGTAAAACTGATCATAAGTGAGGGGGCCAGAATTAGTTATCCCTGAGAGGTTAGAGCTTGTCTGTAAAAAATACATATCTCTACAAGAAGTGGGTGGGAATAGGTGTGTAAAGCCAAAACGGAGAAGGACTGGCTATTATTACCATTCTATCATTCTATTTGGAGAAGTAATTTGTTCATTCCATTCGTCCTTGTGCCAAAACCATTCTCACCTATGCTGCTGAGGTAACTGTGTGCAATATTCATTTTTTATAGTTATACTCCCTAGCTGTAATTGTTGCAGAGAACATGTAGAACATGAGGATTCATTTGTGTTTGTGTGTGTGTGTGTGTGTGTGTGTGTGTGTGTGTGTGCGTTGAGGGGGAGGGAGGGGTATCATTTGAATTGAAAACGAAAACACGTTCATCAAACAAGATTACAAGGCAGGCATTTAGGTGGTATTTTGTGGTTTGATTGAATACTTACCTCTCCCAGCCTTCTTTAAAAACTCTCAGCAGGCGATTGGCTTAGGGCAGTGTTGATGTGTGAAGCACCCTGTCCTTAGCATGGATCAGACATGGCTTCTGAAAGGGCCCATTGCAGCCACAGCATGGGGCTCTGGTAGTAAGACACAGGAAAGACTCTCCCCATGCCCCTCTCTACTCACAGTGACAATCCATCTTATCAAAGAAGCCACGGTGGGTGGGGACATGCCATTATGCAGGGGGAAGAGAGGGGAGGGGGTAGTGTGGGGTTTGCATGCAACTGTTTGTGACTAAGAATGATCCAAATATGCAGGGATGAGGCTTAGATGATGTACTCCTGCAGTCTGATAGGGCAACGGATGAAATAGGCAGTGTGCCTGAAGCACATTCGCTCTCTATTCTGCCTGACGGTGAGCATATGGCTGGACCATCAGGACCAGTGAGAGTCATGGCCCTCTGATGAGCTGTGGCCTCTCTCTGCCTGATGACCCACCTTCCCAACGCTACCACAGACAGTCCGCTTAGCCAATCTTTTGGAGGCTTTGGAGGAATCTAAATGTCACTTACCCTAATTATCCCCTAAAATGAAGCTAGCTGTCTTGTTTCTCCACAGAGTAAGGCTGATAATAATGTTAAAGTGTTTTAATTGGCCATCTTCAGGATCACTGAATGTGATGTCTTACAGGTTTTTTCAATGTGAAGGATAGAAATGCTCTTAATTCGTTTTTGCCTGTGTTGTCAGAGCCTACCAAGGAACCCCCCGCCATTTTAACACATAATACTAAGACTAAAACAGTGTGGCATGGGGGGAAAAAAACGCATCAAGAGCACTGACTCTATTCATCCATACCAATATATGTGCATATATTTCATGCTGATCAGATCCTTAATGGGCATATTCTGTGATGATTCATCTGCAGCGAGAGTGGGGAACGCAGGCACAGATTCCTCCAGCTGAGCCAGGGCTGATACACTTCAGCACGGGAGCAGCAGCTCTGCCTGCCCACTCACACTCCTAATGCTCTCTTTGTCCAGGCTGTTGCCATGCCTCAGCCCTGCTCCCGCATCTCCTGCCTGCCTGCTCACCGCCATCACGTCCCCCTAGGCCCCTCCATCAGATGAAGACTCTCTTTCATTTTTATGTCTCTCTCTCTCTCTCTCTCTCTCTCTCTCTCTCTCTCTCTCTCTCTCTCTCTCTCTCTTTCTCTCCTCTCTGTCCTCTGTCTCTGACTGATGCAGGGAGGGCTGAAGTGACAGAGACTGTCCACAGCAGGTCTGCCTCCCAGTCATGGACTGCTGGATGTGACATAGCCTCTCTGAGGACATGCCTCATTACTGCAGTGCAAATGTCAGCCATGCTGCAATCACTAGCCTGTTCTGTTGGGTGCATTCCCCTCAGCAGCAGCTTCCCAGCCCATGGGCTATATACTATGCATGACTATTATGGAACACGAGTCTCGTGGACCTGCATTAGTATTGAAAAGCATGGTGTTTTACAGGAACCCGAGAGATGCTCTGTCTGCTTGGATGGCACTTGTTGGGTTTTAAGTAGCAACAAAGCGGCAGCTGTGTTGTGGTGGTGTGTCACTGCAGTCCTTTGTTGAACACACAGCTCATTGAATGCTGCCGTTTCTCTCATTTGAACACGAAGCCTTGGAGTTGCATCTGTAACTATATTCCAAGTCATCAACACCGCCAAACACCAAGAAATCCAACACATAAGTGTTGACAGCAGTGGAACAGGCAGCCAAACAACATTTCTGCTTTGCAAGCGCTGGAAGGGTATCAGTCAGGGTTGGGTCAGGCTGTGACAGACACGCCGCAACGTCCCCTGTGACGGAGGTGGAGAATACGGTGACAGCAATGAGCACTTAGCAGCTGATCTGTCAAAGTGAAGGAAGCAGCCGCAGCCTGTGAGGAGGAGCGTCCCAGACAGCATCAGGCTAATGGTTAACAGCGCATCCTGTCATCCATCCTGGAACCTGCAGCAGACACACAGAGACATTGTCACCGATACTGACACAGTCCAAGCTGATCAAGTCCTGTATGGCAATCACTCTGTGGATGGGAAGGACTGGATGTCAAGTGGAAGGATGTGGAAGTTGCAGACCTCTTTTACAGCCTGTTCTGAAACAGAGTTTAACAAAGTTTCATTTCTTCTGAAATATAATGAAGGTAAAAAATAAAATGCATTCAGAGTTGACTACCTCACCAGACTTGATTTTGCAGAGGCATATGTCGATCTGTATGTAAAAGAGGATTTCCATTCCATCTTAGGCAAATGTGTTTGCATATTTGGGGTACCGAATTCTGCTTGATTTGACAGAGTAGATCTTCATCATCATGGACATTGCTGAGATGTACTCTGGGGTCTTATACAAGACCCTTTGCCTCAATCGTTCCCATCAAGGACAGCGCCAAATTGTACTAGAGAGTGATTGAATTGATTCGAAGCGATTTATCTCACTCAAAACGTTCACCTCTCTCCATTCCGTTTGGATGCAACTCAACACCTTTGACTTTGTTGCCATAGCAATATTGCGCAGAAGAAGACAGCTTCTTCTAGACTCCTTGACCCGCAGAGGTTTACTTGTAATTTAACATGGATGAAAAACTCCATGGAAAGTTGTTCAATCTGTCACTCGTGGTATCTGTCCTGACCAGTAATACTAATGAAGAAATTCATTTTCAGAGCGATTGTGAGAATTAGATACTCAAATGTTTGCATAACGAGCTCCTTTACCTCGCCATTCTGGTCTTAATCACCTGGACTCTCCAAAACACCTACACCCCACTGAAGGATCAGACCTTGGCCCGTCTGGCTCCCGTCATCGTGTGGAATTAATCCGCTGCGGTTGATTGCCATTAGAACCGTGTGATTATGCAGCCTGATTACAAGGCCTGGCCGAGGACCGAAGCGGACTGCACATCGTTGCAATGGAATAAAATCACGCAGTGATTACGCTGGAACGGATCAATCTAGAGCAGCCGTGTCGCAATACAGACTGTCTAAAGTGCGCCTCTGATTATTAGGGCACACTTGAAATCCATATAACCAGTCTCCACACTTAACAAGGCCTTTGACTTGCTCACTAAATGTATGACTTTCGCAATTCAAAGAAAACAAACAGTCGGTGTGAGGAATTGACATTTGCAACGACACCTCTAGAGAACACTTTATACTGCACTCATAATTAATTTGCTTTCCATATTGACAGTGTTTCAGCTCAGAAAAAATCATGTCTTGGTCAAGGACTGGGTTTATCCTAACATCTAGGTTTTCAATATAACTGTGTCAGGTAGTGACTTATCATATAACCATGTTTTTAACTCTATCTAACTCTCTTTAAACAGCCTGTTGATTTATTCAATCAGAAGAATTCCTTAAGCTATTTACTGAAATTGGACATTCCCACTAATACCATGTGAAATCACATAGCGTGTCATGTATTTTCATTTCCTGTCAACCCTTCCTGTTAATCCACTGTCCTAAAGACCATTTAAGGTGGGTTATTTCTGAATGTATTCATATTTTTGGGCATTTTTTTAGCCTTCATCAGATTTATTAATCTGCTATGTGATATGTTTTGCAGTTGTGTGAGGGATGTGGGACTCCAGGGTTAGTTTCCTCAAGGATTCAGTGAAGTCTGTCATAGATGCTTCAACATGTACAGATACCAGATACAGATACCAGTGGGATACACTTAATCTAAGTTTTGTAACCCACATTTCCTAAAGCAACAGGTCCACTTATTTACTTCCATTAGGTGATTAAGGTTACAGAGTTAATGGCATAGCACGTCAAATACTGGCTGCAAACAGTATCCTTTGCATTTATGCAAGTGTAGCTGTGCAAGCTAGTGCAATAGTTTAACGATGCTTCAGAAATCAAGTGCCATCATATGGTCAATGCAGCTGCCTGGTATCCCAGTGCATTACCTTGCACTTACTTTTCAGTGAGTGACCACTGAATAAAGACTATAATAGCAACTCTGTACTCTTCAAAATCAAGGGTTCTCGGTAAAGCCATTTTGGGGTTATCCATTTGTTCTTTTGGAAGTATTTTTTTGTAATAAAGGGGCTGTCTGAATGCTTGGCATTGTATTAACATGTTCTCCAAAGATGAAATAAATAATGAATTATCACCACACACCAGTAGCCTTTGGAGTTCAGATAGAGGGGTCCAGTGTGAGCACATGGTCAGTGTGGTGTCACTGAGATGGACAGTGGCGCCTCTCTTACGTACTGGCGTGGGCCAGGGCCGATGTTCTGCCAACAGGCTGCGTCACATGTCCTCACGGGCATCCTACGTACAGAGCTGTGCACCATGGAGGTCCTGGTGCTGTTGCTTGCCTCTCATCGACAGATTGTAGCAGCCTGGAGAGCAAGCAAGACACCCAGGGACGTGGAGCCAAGTCTCCACTGACAAACTCCCCATCTCTCTCACACACAACAAGAAAGAGAGAAAGAACGAAGCTCTGTTGAAGTGTATATCAGATGTACAAATGAGTAAGTGGGGCTATGAGGAGGGTGACATGGAGGAAGCGACAGACCAACATCAGCGGGGAAATCAGCAGTCTAACTACATATAATGTGTTGCTAATGAGGCCTCTCATTCAAGCTGATCTCCTTCAAGCCCAGTCCAGGAGACAAAGGAACTGTGAGGAACCTATTTCACCCCCAACACAGGGAAAGGCTCAGGACGCTCATGAGCTTTTATTCTCACTCATTCAAATCAGGCAACAACAAGGGACTCCCACCTTTGTTTTCACACTGCATGGTCACAATTAAGCTCCTGGGGCAACATTAGACTATTCATCAACTCAGAGTGCCTGTGTGCCATTACAGACAGCAAGCTGCTACCCAGACTGTGTGACAGCCATGAGGTGTATATCTGTATAGGAACTTCTCTCTGCTATTCTATTTTAGTGATCTTTAATTTTATTAATTGAACCGTGACAGTTTTACTCATTGAGAATTGACTAGCTGAACCCTGAATAAGGCCACTTAAGAGAATGTAGAATGCATGTTGTTCTGGAAGTTTCTACCATTTCTGGTTTCCCCTTGAGTGAATATTCTCTACTGTGTCAATACAAGCATTCAACAAAGCACAAAGCATGGTTCAAGAAAACAAAAGGTTTTATTCTTAAACATTTGTCATAAAAATAACAACATCAAATGCTCATTCGAAGTATTCTGTATAAACACTGTGAATATATACAAAAGTTCCAAGCAGTTAATATAACTTAAGGCAAGTTCACATTATCTTTGTTTACCCTGATTGTTCTTGACAATCTCATTCACATGTCAGTTTTGTCAGGATGCCTTTTAAAATAGCTCATCTATAAAAGAGGTACAGGAAATCGCAGCAATGTGTGCTACCTGGTTACTCAACTGCAAATGTTCTGGCTTTGGCCAGCCAGTTGTTATAAACTACAACTCATTGTAATTCAAATTATATACATATCTTGTGATCCAACACATGTTTAATGTTTAAATGATATCATGTTAATCTATGTTCATACTGGGTAATATCCAGTTCTTTCTGTCCTTTTGCCATAAAATGTTCAATGCCGGTTGCAGGTCTGGTATTTCACAGCATGACATCAGTTATTTTCTGGAACTGGATTAATCACTTTCCTGAGTCCTTGCAAAAACCTTTCACACATGAACATCGAGTAAGTTTAGAAATTCAGTATATCTTTAAAAAATCAACAAGAACAGTTATAAAAATACAAATTAAATATAGTCATACAAATATATTTATTTTATCCACGTATTATCCACGTACGTCCTACACGATTAATTATTTTGCCATTATTAAGAACAACACAATAACTATTCAAAACCATTTTAACAGAAAACAAAGACAAAATAAATCTGGAAATCTTGGCACAAATGAATCGCTTTGTAGTCACGCCAACATATCTTACATTCATGTAAAAGGAGGTCAGTATCATTTCCTCCACTCATAAGGACCACCTTGTGATCGTTTCTTAATCAATAATATACCGAATAAACATGCATTTCAAACAAGTATAACTGCTGGCAGCGATGGTGTACAAAAGCCCCAGAAGCATTAAAAACTCTCAATTTGAAAGTGGACATCTCAGTGTAGATAAGTGCAATACATTCCAGCTCTTCGGTGTAGTACCGTTTTAGGCTTTTGTGTAGTGCTTGGAGCTGTCCAGCACTGAAAGTACTAGACCACTCAATGTTCTGCTGCTGCGTACCCTCGCAAACTGGTGAAATCGTTTGGAAAACCGGTTTGTCTGCATGGTCACTTGGAAGTCTTTTACAATCAATTTATGTATGTGTTGCATAGGGGATCAGCAGCACTTTGTAAGTAGGGGGTCCAACAGCAGTTCCCCTAAAGTCAGTAGCCTTTTAAAGCATACGGTTTCTGACGAGAAACTGTCTTTCTGACTTCTCACAGGCCTTAGACACTCAAGCCGGAACCAGTCTCTTGGAACTAAGCCACACCGCACAGACATCGATCAGTGACCAGCTGTTTACACGGGCTGAATCTTCCAAGACGGAAAGATTTGACATAAAGCCAATTTAAAGCGCATTTTAATGAGCACTTCAGATGCCTTCGGGTAGAGTGAATGGCCACGCGCTAATCACTTGAGGCTTCAGTTCCATCTTCTCTTTTTGTTTGAGATGAACACGTCCATGGCGCTTCCTCTCGTCACTCCTTGCAAATCGTTTGCCGCATACGTCGCAGGAGAATGGCTTCTCTCCCGTGTGAGTCCGGGTGTGGGTTGTCAGGTGGTCGCTTCGACTGAAGCTGCGTAAACAGATGCGGCACTGAAAGGGTTTGTGTCCAGTGTGGATGCGAATGTGCCTGTTGAGCTCGTCAGACCTGGAGAAGCGTCGATCACAGTTTTCCATAGGGCAGGTGAAGGGCTTTTCTTTGGCGGGGCCAGTGGAGGAACCAGGACTTTTCTTCGCACGGGGGGCCTTTGGTGGCCGAGTGTAGGTCTGGTTGAAAGACTCCGGCAGCAACGAGGAATATAAAATAGAGTCAATAGTGGAAGATGTGTATGAAGTGTCGCACTGACTTGATAGTTGCTGCAGCTCAATATTGGGAAATAAAGTCGGTTTTAGAATATTATTGGTTGAGAGATCAATAGCTGGGGAGGGGTAATTAAAAAGTGGGGTGCTAAAACTTTGTGAGCATGTATCCGTGAAACACTGCTCCTGTTTAATTACATTCTCTACTTTGAACTCCATGTCTGGGTTTGGGCAAATAGGGGAAAACGTGTCCAGAAGATCCTTGACATCGACTTGGTCAGGTGGGAAATCACTGGACATTGGAAATGTCCCCGCGTCCAAGTAAGTGTCAGGTTTGTTAAAGGCACCCCATTCATAGCAACTGCTTTCGAATTCATTCTTCACAACAACTGGGAACGTAGCTGTCTCAGACTGGGGTTCAGATAGCTTTTGGCTCACAACTGGTGTGGAAAGGGAGAAGTTTAACTGAGTGGAGGCCGCCTCGGAAGCTTGTGTGCTGGTCTGCGCGTCAGAGAACGTTTGACACATATTCCCCGGGGGGAAAAGGGGCGGGGAGGTGCTGCAAGCGGGCGCTTGCCTCTGGACCCCTGCGTCCCGAAAACTGCCGCTGGTGTTCTCCATCGGAGGTGGGCTGGTGGTGTACGACGTCCCAGTACCGTTCTGCGGCTGCACCTCAGTTATAGGCGTAGTTGAAATACCGACAATCTCGGTGATCATGTTGAGAAGAGTCTCCGTGCAGCACGATGCGCCCTGAGATGTCTCAACATAGAAGCTGCCAGAGTAGGCAAGGGAGGAAACGTAGCCACTTTTTGCGCCGTCGCATGGGTTATAAAGAAAATCTGAATTTGTAGGTTCCGTTTTGGGGGTAATAGGTGTCCCTCCTAAAACACAGAAAAACAACTTTGTTTTATTACACTAGCATGGAATGAACGCACATGAAATTGATGCATTTGTTACATAAGCCTAAAACATCCAATAAGCATACACATTATTTTTCATTTGACTTAAATCATAAGAGAACTGCAATTCCATTGCATGTAAAGCAAACACAATCACACCACTTGAATTACTTTTGCAAATTAACAGCAATATTTGATTGAACAGCAACAGATTATACTGCAGCAGCGAACTCACCGGTTGCAAATGGAGCAGGTGCCGCGCTGTCAGCCTCCACAAACATATCCTGATGATCCTTCTCTCCATTAGCTTCCCTTCCAAGAGAGGAGTTTTCGAACTGGAGGTAGAATGAGTCTTGCGAGTTCAAATCCATGTTGTTTAGCATGTTTACAAGAGTGAAGTCCAAATGTGAAGTCAGCCTATTTTGCGCACCACGGATGATTTATCAAATTTGTCCTTCTTCACGCAGTGAAGTTTGCGTATATATGTCCAAGAAAGCAATCAACGTGCCCTGAAAAAATGTAAATAAATCGGGATTCCCTTCTCTTCTAAGTGCTTCACCGATGTCCAGAGCTCCTGTGCTATCTGTTGCTGTGAATTTCACACCAACGGCTTCCCTTCTTGCTCTTTATATACACTTTGGCTGAACGATGGTTCCTCCTCCCCATTCACCGTCTCCGGTTAGAGGATTCCCCGCTGTGTGTCATCTTCCTGCCCATACATGGCCAGAGGATGTGACGGGCTTTCCCAAAAAAGGAGAGTTACGTTTGTGACGTTGCAACAGGTCTCTTGCTCTTCTTCGCAGGAGAGACACCGCGAACACTAAGCTATGTGACTGATGCATCAACAACACAATTAAGATCATATACTGTAGCATCGTTTGAGGTTTGGGTAATTCAGTTGGATGTTTATGCTTATTTTAGTGCAATATAGAAAACATGCTCTCTTAGGGTGACAAAGGGTAAATAATTTGCAAGCAATTAAGCCATATAAATTAATTCCGTTCATTTTACAAATAGCCTACTGATGAGCAGACGCGCGCGCATACACGCACGAGCATACACATTATCAAAATGACCGCACGATCTAAAAGCATAAATCAGCATAGCTATTTGCAGTAATTGATGGGGCACTGGACTTAACTAGATACTGCCTGCATGTATCGAGCTATGTGAAATACATTAAACATGCTTATCTATGCTCAGACAATGACAGACAACTGTTTTTTGTAAACTTGTAAACTAACCGCCACTTTATCCTAAATGCACTGATAAACACGGTGTTTAGAGGAATTTGTTAAGAATGTGTAAATACAATTTAATGGCTGACTTAAATTGAATGGTGCAAACTCAAACCTATAGCCTATATAGGTAGGCTGTGACGATAGGTAACGGATTCTTAAGTGCACCCTGAAATAACGGTGTTGTAATTGCCTCCATCAGTCTCAGTCACACTGTGCACGCTGTCACACATTCAGTTTTAGCCTGCAGGCTTTCCTGCACTTCTATTCAAGGCATTATTGTACTTAGAAATACCAAACGCAGCAATGGCCTTTCGGACATGGGATAAATCGATTGAACCTCCCGTGAGTTCAGTGGCTGATCTCACCTGTCAAGGCACTGACATTTTGCACCACATTCGCTTTCATTTTTCAACTGCAATGAACCTATTCTCAAACTGAAAATGCATGTAAATCAGCAACAGCCTAGGCATCACGAAATACAATCTACATTGAATATGCATAGAAGACTGGGTTTTAGGATCCACGATCTGGTGAAAAGCCAACTACGCAGCCCCCTTGTAAGCGCTTTTTAAATCAGCACCACGGACAGCTCCCGCGCGGTGTACTTCTGCAAAGGCAGTTTCTCTTTATAACCTGCAACAGTCAGTTTGTCAAAATCGCCAATCTCGGGGTGTTTGAGTGTAATCTAAACAACATTCGAATGCGATTGTTTACTTTAGAGGGATTTGTAAATAATTGAAATGCATTTAACACATGAGTAACTTTTTTCGAAAGACGAAAATGAGCCTTTTTCCAAGACGTTCCAGTTGTTCAAAGATTGCATTCAGCCAATGTCTTCAAAGGATTTTCTTTAAATACCATTCATCTTTAAATTGATGTCATAGGCGAATGTGGAAATGCGCCGGGTGTAGCTTTTAAACTTCGGATAATGACACAATTACGTTCGTCGTCCAGGTTGACATTCACCGGAAAAAATGAGTTTTCTTTTTTTTTAAGTGAGTTAATGCACTCTTACTCCAGATACCTAAGTGTTCCATCTGAGAGAGGTGTCCTTAAGTAAGCCCAAATCTATTAAAAAGGTCTCGTCATATTTAGTTCACAAGACGTGTTATGATAACTGCTGAGTGAAGCTTCACCTCTCGCCTCTGCGAAATATCACGGAGAACAGTAATGGATTTATGTAATGCTAGCACTTGAAGATCAGGAGAAACCCATTGTTGGTCTAATGACATCAAAGTATTTTTTTTTTCTTTTGTCAAAACTGCAACAATCTGTAATCTTAATATAAAAAAACACTTACGTGTATTGCACCTGTGGGGAAGGCCCCTGCAATAGTTTTACATGTATGACTTACATCATTAAGAATCAGTAAATTAAAGGTACTGCATGTAAGCGAATCATATTAGAATGACACCTGGAAGGAAATATGAGAGAAAACCCATGTACCAGTGGCCTGACCAGTGAGCTAAAGTCTAGGCCTTTGTGGAAGATTTGAATTTCACCCAAGACCTTGCTGATAAAGTTGTAAGGCATCCATCTCACTGTGTGGCGTGCACTGCCAGTCGCTGTGGTGTGCCCTTAGTTGTTACCCATCTGGTCGGTGGACGTGATTGCATTCCACTGCTTAGATTGACCCTGGCTTTATCACCATCTCAATCAGGTCTATTCAACATTCACTCCCACTTCAACTCTCTGAAGCAGGCTTCAGCTAGGATGAAAGACTCGCTGCCCTCCAACAGCTTTCCTGAGCTTGCTAATGAAATGTGGCATTCTTCCAAAAAATAAAACTAAAAAGAAATCTCATGTCATCTGCATCATAATGTTAATGACCTAAGCCAACAGGCATTCTGACCTCACAGCCAAAGCCTAACAACAAAGATAACAATGATCAGTGATAAACAAAGTCATTGCATAGAAATGCATTGTATAAACCAGTCTGTCTGAGCAATAACTGCAATATCCACACATGCACGGAGATTATATAAGCATATGTTAAATACATTTGGAGTTACAGCTCCACTGTACTACAGCAAAAATGTGTTGCTGATGCTTAATAATGTGCCAAGTACAGCGCAGCAGCTCAGAAACGGACTCCAGTGCCGCTTGGGAGATGCGGTGTATGTGTAGATGCACACAGAGTTGAATTTAGTGGGTTCATAGAGGAACACCAGCAGAGCCAGGGTGGTGCAGGGTAAGAAGGATCACAAGCGCCCCCAGATCACATTTCTGCACCATGTCCCACATTACAATCCCCCTTAAGGCTCCGGATGAAGGCTCAACTCCTTTGTGCCAGGGGAAAACAATGGAGTTTCTGAGAAACCGCAAAAAAGGATTGGAAGAACTACCACCAGAGAAACCTCTGCCGGAAGCACGACTCGCTATAAATACAAGACGCTCATCTCAGCTGCCAAGTATGATTTTTTTCCCTCACGCTCTCTCCTCTCCTTCCATCCCTTTCTCTTCTCCACGCATTGGTTGCATACCAGCGCCGATGCCCTATGTACACAAGAGAAGGAGCGGGAGCGTGGGGCCTTTGAAGGAGCAGTTGGTGGGTCTCTCCTTATCTCTCTCATTCTCCCTCTCTCCACTCTTTCAAGTGTGGGAGTGGGGTTAGGGAAGCCCGCTACAGCTCCGGTCCCCACTCAGAGAACGGCAGGTTTCCCTTGTGTTCCATAAATACACCCAGCTCGCCCACCGCTGTCCCCGGACGCCTATCCGCGGGATTAGAGCTGTTGCTCTCTTCCTCATCGTGACTGCAGAGCATTTCAATGGTTCCCTGCACGCCCATTGGTCAAACCCTCCCACACTAACGGTGCTCGACCCCCTTTCCCTCCATACTGGGTCCTCAAGCGCACTTCAGCTGGGATAACTTCTGGCCCGGATCCAGTTACCAGGTGGAGTTATCTAACCATCAGTCAGACTGCTAAACCCACTGGGGCTGGGTGCTTATGTGATACGCTCCCTTCTTCTGTGGTGCACTCCCTGCGCTACAATCTTAACTTACCCCGTACTACCTCCCTTAGCATTAAGGCAAACTTAGAGTCTTATGTACTTAATGATCTGAAGGCGTGTGCGTGTGTGTGCAAGCCAGAGAGAAAGAGAGAATTGAATGCACACAAAACCTCATATTTCCTTCATGATGTTACTGCTACCTCGAGGGCAGGCTTATCTAGTAAGACACAATCCACACCATTCATATGAATTGTACTTAATGCAGGCAGCATTTATACTTGAGTTGTATTCAGAATGATCAGTATAATGATCAGTAAGAAATTTCATTAACCCTTTTGACTGCTATTGCTTGAGCGTTACACATATTCATTGTATAAGTTTTCTTTCACATCATCGTGCACAGTGGTGTTACCTTGAATCTAAATCAATTGCAGCAACATATAAACTCCCCCCGTGCACACCCATTACTGTCCTGATGCACAGCCAGGAGTGAAAAGAAAATCGCCCGGTTGAAATAAGCTTTTTTTTTTCCTCTTGTGAGAAAACAGACTAAGAATGCGGAGCCTCGCTTGGCGCTTAACAGTAACTATGGTAACGGGCGCTCGGCATGGCACTGCTTCCACAGGCTCTCCAGAAATAAAACTGTTGGGCTAAGAGTGAGCAGGTAAAGACAAAAGATCCCAGCAGAGCCTATTTATAGTCGACCCAGTGCTTACATAACACACATACACAGGGCAGCACTGGCACAGGCAGTCAAAGGAGGGTGCAGGACCAGGAGCCAGTGAGGGCCCCGAGGCACCACAGGGCGGCAGTGGCCCTCTGCCCACCGGCACCTCTGCATGGACACACAGAAGTCCTCAGGTCAGAGCAAGGCTGATTGGAAAAGAGTGCAGAGTGACAGAAGAAAGAAGATGAGTTGGTGTAAGAAGAGCATAGCAGCAAGCAAGGGAGCGGGATGGAGAGGTGAAAAACCACAGAGAGAGAGGGAGAGAGAGAGGAGGTGTTTTTATTGATGTTTGCCGATGGTTAGTGATGGACATGGAGTGCGGAGTGCCGAGCGCCTCTCGCAGGCGACTCCCCTGGGAGACATGAGCGTAATCGCCGATGCACCAGAGGGTGAACGACCGCCGTCACGGTTACACTGTTTGCATCACTAGCCGAGCTTGTTGACGAGGTAACGAGTGTTTATCACAGTGAACACTCGTGGAGGCGAAAAAAGGCAGATAAGAGAAAACAAAAGGCAGAGCGGCCTGAGGGCTTTGTTAAGCACACAAACATACAGTCCTCATCCACAGGCTACAGCGTCACAACGTGGACGTCACCCAGGAGCGGCTTAGGGCCTTGGAAATGAGTAGTGAAAGTGAGTGGGGTTCTGTTAAAACATTATCACGTTAATAACATCATAATATATACAACGATAATAACTGATGAGACAAAAATGTCAAGAATGACTTTAGTAGAACAATAAGGACACTTTGTCAGACAAGAAAACCACTCCAGTGAAAATACTAAATATAGAATGAAAATACTTTAATAATTATATGGCATAGAATATATGTTATTATTTAAAGAGTGCCAAACCATTCTTAACAACCTGCTTACATTTTACATAAAAAGCTACAAAAATAGCTCCATCTAGCACAATTATCTAGCAATTACACCTTTACTTGATGTCAGGCTCACCTTTCTGAATCTCCCTTTGTAGCATTACACATGCACAAAAAATAGACTTTCCTCTGTTGCATTAATTGTTCTCTTACTATGAGCTATGAGAGTTAGTCATGGGTGTGCATGGAGCATATTCAGTGTTACCTCTGACCAAGGAGCTGGACCAGAGACTTTCTAATGGGGAGACAGCACTCAAAGAATCCTCCATAGAAATGCATGGGGTTAGTTTGTAATGGCAATACGGCAGTAGTCTCTACAGATAAATGACCCCTTAAGTTATACTTTATTACTCCTGTAGGAAATTTGTTCTCTGCATTTTACCCATTCGGGGGTAGTGTACACACATACACTCCCGGAGCAGTAGGCAGCCCTTAATTTGGTGCACTGGGAGCAGTTGGAGGTTAGGTGTCTTGCTCAAGAGCACCTCATCCATGGATGTGGGAGAGCGCTGTTCAATCACTCCCCCCACCCACATTTTTCCTATAAGGAAGGGATCAAACTGGCCATGCATTGGTCACAAGTCCGATTCCCTAACCAGTAGACCACGGATGCCCTCTTGTATGCCTCCCCATTCACTTGAATAGGAAAATCTGCCCGATAACCCAAAGTGCGTTACAAAATGACCGCCGAATGGGGGACTTGCCTAAAGGACTTTGGCTGGATTCAAAGAATACTCACTGGATTGCATCAAAGATCAGATGCCACCATTTGTTCTCACATCTTAATGCCTGAGAATCAGCTAACCTTAAACAAATGTTGGATCCTGTTTGATCCTGACAGCTGAATTAAAGTTTTTGATGTATGCTTGTGGGCCTATTTATTTGTGTGTGTGTGTGTGTGTGTAATCGCTGTTTCTGAATCTGTGAGCATGAGGCTCACATTTTCTCCAATCTTAGAATACATCTATGGTAATGGAGATGATTTCAGGCGTGAATGGGAGGTTTTTCTCTGAGGTGAGAGAGAGAGAGAGAGAAAACACATGTGTTGCTGACAACACACATGGCACATCAGTATGTTTTTGATTATCACTGAATGGTACAACACTGTTTGCTCAGTGACAATCACAACGACTGTATGTATCTCATATGGATAGTTTGAATCCCACACCCAGAGTGTAATCTGAATACTGTCCACCCAGTGGAGTAAAAAGCTTTTGATACCCATGCTTCTCCTAGTGCTCCTGTGTTTACACTACCTCTGTACATAATCACAGACATGTTTCATGTGAGCTTCCAGCTATCCATGTGTGTCTTCTAGTATAATGACACCCTGGGTGGGTGTCCAGCTATCTTGTCTATATGCAAAAGGTTGCCACAGCCATTAAACTGCAGTCTGTCCCTCAACCTTGTCCCCGGTGGACATCTGACTGCACACATGACAGAATCACAACCTACTCAGCGCATAACACAGCCCCATGCCAACACTGCACACCAGAGGATGTTGAGCTGAATGTGGATATGGTGCACACATGAAAAAGACATATGGAGAAGGATGTGCTGAAGAACGCGCTAGTAAATGTCATGTTCTATGTACAGAACATAAAGCACATGGGCACATCTCTTTTACCAAGCTGTTTGCTTGAGACGTAGCGTGGCATGCAAGCAGTGCATGTGCAGGGGAAGATTACTGTGGTGTGAGTGCACACAGTTTAATAACAGGCCTGTAGAAATGCTGTGAGTTTCTCTTTTTTTTCACGTTCCACAGATGCAGTGCTTTGTACTGAAGGCTGCAGTAGCTCAGCTTCCTGAGCGCAGGCCTATTTATAGACCTGTAACCTTACTGCGCAGAGCGCTGCCTTGAACCACTCATCTATTCAGACTGGATCACATGAAAGGAAACAGCATTACCCTGTCAGGGCTGCTAACACACAGGTGTCCAACGTCAGCAGATGCCAGAGGGCCTGTTGTTGTGTTACCCTCAGGTAGAACTTCTGCTGTCTGTGTGAAAGGGACAATGAGAAAGAGTGAGTGAGTTAGTAAGAGAGAGACAGAGAGAGAGCAAAGAGAGAGAGACAGAGAGGATAGAGAGAGAGACAGAGAGAGGACAGCAATCCACTTCCACTAGTTTCTGCATTGCTACTTTAGTTGCTGGAACCCTCAAAACAATACCTTTCCATGGTAACGAGGCAACATGGGAAACAATGCAACCCTGGTGCACTGACGCACACTGCTGTCCCTCAGTGTGAATATGAGCCATGACAAAAGCTTTGTTCGTCTCATCTCAGACAGACACTCGCACTCTTTGCCATTCAGTCTGACTTGACCATAGTCCGCCAGGGAGACTTAACAGCTAATCAAATGACATTACTCCATTCAGTTCTTCCAGAGCAATTTGTTGATTTGCCAGAATTGTTCATGGCTCGATCCAAGTCACTTGTTAGTTTCCCATTTATAGAGCCAGGACTGTGTACGAGTATTTCCCACAGTGAAAATGAAGAACAGGCAGCTTCCAACCCACAGAATTCAACAAATAGTGTATTGGGTTAGAATCACAGACTGCAGACTGAGGGCTTAAATGCCTGCTGAATGTGTGTTAATGTGAGGTGCATCTAATTCCAGTTGGTTTGTGTAGTTACACGGAAAAAAAACATGGTGCTCTTTAAAGGAGAATTCCGGTGTGATATTGACCTAAAGAGTGTTGAAACATGATACCGAGTGTAAACGTATGTCTCATAGCTCATCTCGGCTTTTCCCCTGCACTCCGAAATCTGGCGCTAGTTAGCCGATGCTACCAACAGGTTTTCAAAAAATAATTCCGTGGAAATGCATGGATTCCAGTTGCTTCCAGTAGCAGCAACTGGAATCCATGCATTTCCACAGAATTATTTTTGAAATCTGATCCCTTATCATACCTGTTCATTCGTACTCGTCGCTCGACTTATCGTGACTAAATTCAAGATGGTGGTGAACGGTAAACTTCCTGAAGGTACTGTCTGTATAAATCGTCTTGTAAATAAACTACCAGTGCTTTTTCAAAGTTCTCAATGTCTTGTTTTAAATGTCAGGGCCCTCGGAAGTCTACCAATGAAGTGTGGAGCTACTTTGAGCCTCGTAAATGGTGTAAAACAGTGATTTATTTGCATGGCTAGGCCGATGCCCGAGGCACCCCCTTTGAAAACCTGTAGCATCGGCTAACTAGCGCCAGATTTCGGAGTGCAGGGGACAAGCAGAGATGAGCTATGAGACATACGTTCACACTCGGTATCATGTTTCAACACACTTTAGGTCAATATCACACCGGAATTCTCCTTTAACATAGTTCATAACCTATTTTTCTGAAGCCTCAGTATTAACCTCTCCCGAAGCACACAGGTTTACATTAGTCTGGCTGTCTACAGTCTTCCATCCTCGTCACACCACTGTGCCGTGCACAGACACCTCAAATAAACAAATGCAGATCTTAGAAGAAGTTCTTTGATTATTTTTTATTTGTTTGCTCGTTCAACAGCAGGGTCAAAAAAGCAATGAATTCTGATGGAAAATTTGACAATGGCTTGTATATTGTGTGGGGATACCAAAAAAAAACTAAATGAAAAGCACCCCATAGCATCTTCACCTTAATGATTCGAATTCACTGTTAATGATGAGCTTAATCTTGTTAAATTGTCTTTTTGCTATGTTCTCAGAATTCTGTATAAAATGCACTTGGCAAGCTGATGTAAACATCGCAGCTGAGTTCCTTTTGTGAGACAGAATCCTCTGACAAATGTTAAAATGGACATAACTTAGGGCACCTGAAAAAATATGAATAATTTACAAGTGAATTTAGTCCTGGCAGGACACCAGTGAACTGACATCAACCATAATTAAGAGACAAAATGAAGACAAAAGCCTGTCATGTAACTCCTTCAGAACAAAACCACCAATTAAACATGAAAATACTCTGATGGCATGAGCTGACACATTGGAGGAAACAGGATTGACAAGATGGCACCTTTAAGGAACTTGCCAGCAAGAGAAGTACAGTGAGTCTCAGTACTGTTCAGCCATCATGAGGACAGTCAGAGCCGACCACCCAGTGAAGGGATGACTGCCCTGTCCACGACCTGTACTGTCGTTGTACTGTTCCCATATATAACCTGTGTCCATGTACTGTCTGTAAACATTATTGATAAGGTTAGTCCTGAGCTCTTGGTAGATGGCAGCTGCCTGTTCCTGATATGGCCCTTCCAAGTTGCCGTAGTGGTACAGAGCCCTAACAGTCAAGTAATTTATATTTATCCATATAGCACCGCGCCAGTATGGGGCGTCATGCTCTGTGTTTCGCTTCATGTAGAGAGGGTCGGTGCGGGAGAGCGAGCGCAGGCCATACGGTGTCCAGAGGCGGTCAGGGTCCCTCATGTCCTTCAGGATGAACTCCAGCTTGGGCGAGTCTGGCGTCAGGATGTGCAGTAAGAAGGGGAAGAGGCTGACGTAGCCCAGCGCATTGACAAACTGCAGCTTGGGGGCGCGACGTACCGAGCGCACTAGGCGCGCCACGGGGAACTGGTGCCGCGGCTGCCCTGGGGGCATGTACACCTTCTCCTGCTGCAGGGCCACGGCCTGGGTGTGGTTGCCGTAGTCGCTGAAGGCGTGCAGCTGCTCGGACCAGTGTAGCTCGGCCAGCAGCTGGTTGTCACTGAGGGTCTGGTGCGTGCGCTCGTACGCCTGGTGTGGCTCGCCAAGCAGCTGGGCCACCTTCGCCATGATGCCCGATGCCAGCGCCATCCAGCAGTGCAGATCCACGTGCCGCTCTTCTGCCGACGGGTGAGATGCCCTTGGGTAGTCGTCCAGACCCGAGGTCAACGTCTTGGGGTTGAGGAAGAGATTGGTGTCCTTGTCTCGGCCCCGCCAGCGGTAGGAGTTCGGCAAGGGTCCAACCTGGGTGGTGTTGTACCACTCAAACCACGTCTGGAGTCGCGGATAAAGCCTGTGGAGGAGCGGCAGAGTGGCCTGCACGGAGGGGTCATCGGGCTGAGCTTGCAGCTGCTCCACAAGTTCTTGCAGGGCCAGGAAGAGGGTCGGCGGGTTGGCGTTCTCGTTGCGCTGCACCATAAACTCGCCGGGAACTTTGCTCCGCGCCTCGTCCCCCAAGATCTGCTCCCGCGGGATCCAGCCCTCCACGTTGATGAGGTCCAGCCAGTGAGCCACGGCCTCTCGCGTCACCTGAGGGTCCCACTTGCTGAGGAGCAACTGGTGGAAGCCTTCGTCCCACAGGAAGCCTCGGGGGAAGAAGGAGCGCGAGGGCACGGCTGTGAAGAGTGGCCCCTCTGGGTACAGAAGGGGGTACTCATTGTAGACCGACTGCACGATTGACTGGCCGTAAAAGTAGCCCATACCACCCAGCATGTTGCTGAGGGCGGCCTTGCTGAACTTGACCTGGGACTGGGTGAAACCCTTAGCCTGGAGGCCAAACGTGTCCTCAAACTTCTGGTCAAAAGCCACCTTCCTCTTCTCCAGCTCTGCGGTCAAAACAGAGCCCGCTAGCTGGTCCGGACGATCATGAAAGCTACCAGACTCGAAAAGAACCTCGATCTGGAAGGGTGTCTGGACTGTAACCTGGTGAACAACAAAATCGGTCTCCTTCCTGGTGTCAGCTGGCTTCTGCTGGTGGTGGTGGTGGGGAGGCTTGTAGGTGTCCACTGCGATGTAAGGACGCTTCTCGCCCGATGGAGGACTGAAAACAAACTTCCGGTTCAGGCTGTTCTTCACAATGTCAGTGAGCTTTTCCAAGCCAGGAGTCACTGTTTGTAGGTGGTTGTAACTGTGGGGAAGAGATGTAGAAACAAACTGACATAACAGAGGTGACAAGTTTGCATTTTATGCAAATATTAAGTGACACAGTGAGATTAAAGGTAAATTAATTTGCAGGCAGTATTATACAGTATATTTATAATACATGCTTAATGGGACACATCCCAACAACCAAAATCCTTTATCTTTATTTTTGTTGTTTAAATGTAATTAATCATAAATCATAAATTTGAAAACAGACCCAACCGTATGAGGTGAGAGAAACTACCTGGCATATTTGCCACTGGCGGCATCTCCAGCAGTGGGTTTGCGGAAGGTGACCTTGAAGTTGCCAAGCTCCTCTGAGGAGCCAGTGACCGTGCTCAGCCGCTTCCGCTCCTCCACGTGCGCCTGCAGTGACCCCTGGGTGTCCGTGGCAACGTAGAACATGAGCGAGATGACTGGAGCGTGGGCAGCAGAGCTCTGCAGCAGTGTGTAGAGCCAAAGAGAAAGGCCAGGAGAGGTCACAAGGTAATCAAGCAACTGGACAAAGACAGCCAGTTAGGTCACATAGTAGGTCAATTTATAGAAAAGATTCTGTCCTCACATGACGTCAAAAGAAAACTAAAGGTATCTTAGTCTTAGTCAGTTTTAGTCAACACATTTTAGTCTTTTTTTTATAACAAATTATTTCTGATTACCATTTGAGTCAAATAGTGTTTCACACATCTCAATTTTCCAACAATATTGTATGTCCACAGGGCTACTCGTCTGTTATAATTACTCATTCTGATTTTTTGTCAGTCAGTATGTTTACATGCACAGGTAAGTCGAGCTACCGTTATAGCTCGGCTGGGATTTGACCATAGATAGTAAAAGATTTGACTGGACCACTGTCATATTCGTAGACCAGTGTTTCTCAAAGTGTGGTCCGGGGATCACTGATGGTCCGCAAGCTATCCCAAGTAGTCCGCGAGCAGACGTGGTAAAATATAATATAGATGAGTTGTTTGCAATATTGAACCAACTTGTATGTAAAAACAGTTCTGCAACACTGTCTATGTAAGATATGCCAGTTTAAATCATACAGTATGAATCCACACAATAAGCAAAGTGCAAAGACAATAAGCAAGGTGGTTCAGTGAGTAGGCCTATTGTGTAGACTAATTATAGGCTACTGTTGAAGTAGGTCTAATCTTTTTTTTTTAGCTAGGGTTAGTTAAGTGGTCCTGAAACTGAAAAAGTTTGAGAAACACTGTCATAGGCCAAAGTATTAATGTCTTACTCCGCCTCGCTAGATGGCGATATGCGCCCAAACACAACACATTCCCCAAACAGACTCTCCATCTTAGCCATAGCTAACTTGCTAGCGAACTTTCCATATTAGCTTACTTGCTAGCAAACTTTGCATCATCAGTCTAACTAGTTAAATAGTTGACATTACATGATGAACATTTTCGTATGGACATTCTGGGGGATGTTAATTTGTATGAGAGAAGCTTCAACTTCTGGGTATGTAGCATTGTAGCATAAAGCTTAGGTAGTTAGCTTGCTAACTCTGGCAGAAATTGCAGTGTTCTTGTTCCATGTAGTTTCGTGTTGCAGCCACAGGGTTGCAGCAACAGCACGTAGACTAGCCCAGGGGTTCCCAAACTTTTCCTTGACAAGGCCCCCCAAATACCACTAGGTTCTGGCCAAGGACCCCTTGATGTGTTATTAAACCCATCGACAATACTACGGCAAATTTAAAAATACATTAAGCTAATCCTAATAATTATTTTAGCCACAATCACTTTGTGATGGAGCATACAGTGTGTAAAATTACATTTGGGGCTTTCTGCTATATGAGAGCTATCACTCTACTATTATTCCCAGTCATTATCATGGAAAATAATGTTCAGATATGCGACAAATTATTATAATGGCATTGTATAACAACCCTCATAGTAATGGGTATATTTAAAATGTTTCAAATGTATTTATTTGTTGCTTTTATTTTTCTTTCCAACTTGCTGAGGCCCCCCTGGCACCCCCTCGCGGCTCCCCGGCCCCCACTTTGAAAACCACTGGACTACCCTACAGGAAAGCTGTTGTGTATGAACTCATTCTGAATATTTTGAAAACATAAAAGCTAGATATTCTGTCTTATCATTTTGTAGACGAAAATGAAGAGAGATTTTATCTTAGTTTTTATTTCATGCAAAACATTTTAGTCTCGTCTTTTTTCGTCAACAATAATGCATCTTAAGATAGTCTTAGTCAGTGTTTCAGGACATTACTGCCGTCTCGTCATCGTCTCGTCTTATTCATGAAAAAAAAGGTCGTTGACGAACATATTTCCTCTCGTCTTGTCTGACGAAATTAACACTAACATGATGTGTAAATGAATAGAATGCCATGATGTCTTCATGTTACTAAAATACAGTATAAGATTCTTTGAAGTCAACTGATTAAGTACAAGAAGAACTACAAACTAATACCCACCAC
The DNA here is from genome assembly GCF_018492685.1 of Alosa sapidissima. Lineage (NCBI taxonomy): Eukaryota > Metazoa > Chordata > Actinopteri > Clupeiformes > Clupeidae > Alosa > Alosa sapidissima. Next base: position 24,536,847 of record NC_055957.1, on the reverse strand, counting down.
AAATAACACTATAACTACATCTTCAGCTCATCAGTTGAACAGATGTATTGACTTGCGCCATGACATGACCTTGAAATGGGACAGCAAACAATAACATACTAAGAAGGCTTAACTCAACGAAAACAGCTTTTTTGTGCTGCATTTTAATACAATGGTTCTTGTGATCCTAGGGAAAAAAAGGTTTCTTTTACCTCCTTTGTCAGAGAGATAGATTAATTTGCCCCTTTTCAGGGTCATGGAAGAACAAAAGTTTAGAGGTATATTTGTTGTATTATATTGGTTCCTCCATTTGCTCTCACCTCAATATACCTCTAAAGGACACCTTAGGACACATCAACACTGCTGAGTTGTCCGTCAAACTTCTCTACTCACATGCTGTTTGGCAGTTATCCTCCACGTCCAGTCTCCGCCATGCTCCCCACCCATGCGTTTGACAAACTCAGTGGTGAGGGTGAAGTCGCTGTCCCGGATCTCCTGCACACCAAAGCTAACGCCATCGTGCATGAGCCATCCATAGCCCTGCAGCCTGTCGCCCTGCTCACAGGTGTGCCTGAGGTTCACGTCCATGTCAGAGAACTGACGCAACCACATCAGTCCTACGGATGGAGGGGACACAGAAGCATAAAGACTGAGTTAAGAAGGACATTTGTCAAAACATACTCATATGGGGAGAGTTCCCATTTCTTGCCAACAAATGGAGATTGGATACAAAGCACTATAAGAACAAGGACCTAAATCATGACCATGCACTGTGTCTAGAATTAGTGGTGGTTATTATACCAGTGACCACAGAACTGGGGCTCCTGGTCTTCATGCCAAAGTACACCTGAGGCCGATATGACCCCCAGAACCTCTCGGGGGATACTTCTGCACTGCTGCTGTTTGCATCGAGCACACGTGGGGACGGGTGTAGGGTCACCACCCTTTTGGCCAGGGATGAGCGCATGTAGAGAGCATAGAAGAACCAGATAAGGCTGAAGATGCAGAGAGCGATGGAAATGTTAATGAACACTTTGCCGAGGTCCGTTTTCTTTTTCTTCTCCTTGCGATGTGGGACTGGCGGTTTGTCATCCGTCCTTGGGTGAGAGGCTCCATCACTTGTCACAATCCTTTTTCTCTGCCGACCCATTCTTCCCTATAGGCTACAGTTAGAGATTGATATCGTTAGCCAAGATCTTTGGGGAAAACGTATCTGTTGGTAATGAAATTCACTCAGAAAGGTCAGATAGTTCTTGCACTGGTTTAAGGCATGAGCATACATTAGTTTCACGTTAGGGTTCAAACGTTTGTCTTGCTTGAGATATAGCAAGTCATACCCAGATTCTAACGTTAATGATATAAAGTAATGACTATACCGTTAACGTTAGGTATCTCATGGGTACAGAGATACCTCCCATTCAAAAGATCAACACCAAGTTTTGACAAGCTGTATAATCGCAACCACAAGACTACTAGCTGGTAAGTAGCGTAAAGAAATCACAACAGAGGGCCTGCGTAATCGGCTTCCAAGTGAGTTAAATGTATAATTTCCCTTAACACACGTGTACTTAGCAGTAAAGTAAGCACAGCATAACGTTAACATAGACGTTAGCAAGGTAACGTTAGCTAATGTTAACTAGTAGGCTACCTTATGAATGACTTCAGGCATAACATTAAGTCCATGCAGTTGACCTGGTCGCCATACAGTAGAACTGTCAAGTCATGATTCAAAGTGCCTTCATCAGATTTTAATTCTATAGCATCTCAATGAAATACCTACCTGAAGATTTGCCTCGATTGTCAACGGCACATATTCCTCACTTCCTGGTCAAGACGCCATCTGTGCCATCTACTGACGTGTCCTCGCCGCGACGTCATCGAACAGCATGTTCATTTGTTATTTAGTCATTTTATTTCAGTTTAGGTTCCACAAATACTTTGATCACATACTTGTGTCTCTTAAACGTTACACCATAGAACAGTGATTAAGATATTAATACGATATGTAAACATTCACGTCTACTTTTATTTTGAAGTTTTGTGGATACGACATAAAAAAATACCACTTGAATCCGATGACAGGCGCCAAAGTGCTGCTGCAATGACCCCTTCCATAAACTCGACTGACACTACTACGAGATTGTCAGACTACAATAACAGGAAATGGCATGCATGACGGAGTTTGAGAAACGACAGAGCTACACTTTTCTTTAGATTTCACATGAAGCTGGAAATACTAATTATAAACACTGGAATGGCTTACAAAACTGCAATCATTTTAAAACATCAGACACCATTCAAGAGCAATGAACTTTTATTGAAACAATTACAGTATAGAATTACTGTATTGGTAATGCTGGGATTCTGTAACAGTATGAGCTATTCAAAAATAATGCTTCTGCTTCAAAAAAAAAAAGTGTCCCATGAACAAAGTAATACAAAGATGGGGCTTATGTACAAAACAGGCAAGGTTTTTTGGTTATGACTTATTGACATCACATGCCAAAAGAGCTTGACACCACAAATGCATCTAGTAGATGGATTGAACTTTAACAGACATACTGGAAACAGTACAGTGATTTCTATTATCAGTTCACTTATTCAGAATATGTTGTTTGATAACTTTAAAATCCCACAGTGGAGAATGAAAAGATATTTAAACTACACACCTGTACCAATATATATATATATATATATATATATATATATATATATATATATATATATATATATATTTTTTTATTTATTTTTTTCTTCTGGTGGGTGGGTGGGACAGACCACAGCTTGTTCCTCATTGATTTTGAAGCCAGTCAGTGCCATTAAACTTAATCATTTTAGCCCAAGTATATGAATGTCTATGAAACGCGTGTGTGCGCATGCACACACACACACACACACACACACACACACACGAGAGATCAGCCCTCTTTAAAACAGGCAGAAAAGAACTCACTGAAAGACAAACATTCTTAGAAGGAAAGGTCTTAAACGATGGGGAAGGGCTGTGGAATGCAGCCCATGCCTCAGTGATGGTGACTACCTGTTGAGTTTGACGTGCATTGCCTACACTACTTTGCTTTCCCCAAACCCCCAGGGACATGACCAATCCTAAAAGCTTACTACAGGCTGTTTATTGCTACAGGAGACACACACACTCGGGAAACAACATTTGCATTTTGTAAACAAGCATGGTGGTTGACGCAAATTATTAACCATTAAAAACCCACCACCCCCAGCCCCTTTGCATCATCAAGGACTCGTGCACTGGAGAGCCTCTACATGCCGCTCAATTCACACAGACTGCTTCTCCATTTGGGGGGTGGTGTTTGTGTGTGTGTGTGTGTGTGTGTGTGTGAGGGGAAGGGGGTGCCTGCTCAGAATGCGTTTTTAAAATGTTACATATTTTTTGAACCTACAATTGGTATGTCAGATTTAAATTAATTAGGACTGTAAATAAGGATAGTATGTGAAATTACTTCTTTGTTCATAGCGTTCTCATAGGACGAAAATCCAGCATTCATTTAGAAAAGATGAAAATGGTGAGGGCTTCAGACCAAGTGAATTGACATACAGTTTACAAAAACAGATTTGGTTTGGATCTGGTATGTGATCTTCAGTAATAAAAAATACTATTTCACAGTTTGACATCTTATTTTGGACTGGGCCTTAAGGCCTTCTACTGACAGCAGTAATTAAATCAAAGAGGAAGAGCTGATCCCTATATAAGTGAATATAACACCCAAAGGTGTTAAACCATGGCCCAGAGATTGGGTTCTCAGGAACAAAGTACATTTTTAATGTCCAGGTGCATTTCTTCCATTCATTCATTTGTTTTTTTTGTTTTTTTTTTTCAAAAATATGTTTAAGTGCTTTTTTGCGTTATACATGCAAAGCAAAGAACAGAACAAAACATAGAGGACATCACTGTAGCAAAGCAAACAGAAGCCAAGAAAATAAAACGAAAAAAAAAAACAAAAAGAAAAAACACCCTTAACCCTTCAAACCCTGACACCAGGGCCCAGAGTCATCCCCACCCTGTCCTCAATCATCCTCTCCCCAGCTAAACCAAGCCAGAGGCCTGTATCTCACACAACCCACACAAGGGAGCCTGGAGGGGCCACCAGCCCATTCCCAACAATACAAATGAGAAACCAAAACCAGTAAGGACCCACAAAGCCCTCTCCAAAACCAAACTTCTTTTTTTTTTTTAACAAAACAAAATAAAATATGAACAACACCGGAGAGAAGATAACGGAGGTGTTCCACAGGCTCTCCTTGAGCAGGTCGGCCTTCAGCTGCCGACATGGCTGGGGTGGATGTGTGGGGCGGCTGTGGATGGAGGTGGTGCTGCTGATGACAGAAGGCAGGAGAGTGGAGTCTGACGACACCCCTAGCCTACCCAGCCTGGGACCTGGGGAATGGGCTAAGGGGGTGGGAATGCCAGATCACACCGCCCCCAGTTTAGCTCTTGACGAGCCCGCCGTCACCCTCACTCACAAAGCGTTTACGCCCCCTGGTGGAGGCCAGCAATCATGTCAGTGATCACATTCATACCAGATTCACATATGACTGCACTTCCATCTTTGCTATACTTGTCATTTATATACTATATTGTGGCAAAATACATTTCATGGTTAAATTTAGTGTACCTAAATCATGATCATGCAGCCTTTATACAGCAATGTTTTCTAGGTGATTATGCATTGACATAGATAAGTCCACATTTGCAAATAAGAATCAATCAGTCAATTTTCCATCATAAATCACAAAAGCTTAGAAACAATCTGGATTTGAAGTACTCTTTTAGACACAGCATATGGCCTTGTATGACACCAACCTGGAGGGACAGGCATCTCTCAGTTGTTTGGTAATGACGGACTCTTGGTAGCAGAGGTCCACCAACGACTCCATGATGGAGTGGGCATGAGGTACATCCAGGTTGATCTCTGGGAGTTCATCATACACTCTCTCGAAGCCCTGCGGGGAGAGAACAAGAGCATCTTGATGTCTAGTCCATTTCCATCACATGATATTAAACATGCTAGAAAGGTCTGCCATACTAATGTGTAATTTGACTAATTACAGCTACCCACTCGAAATGAGTACATTTTCTATTGATGGTGATCAAGTGAATGAATTGTGTTCACACAAACTAACCCGATTCATCTGGTCCAGTGTGATCAAGCCCATTTTCCAAAAGGCCTGAAGAAGTTTGACCATCATCTGAATAGCCTTATCTCCTGTGGACTCCAGAACCATGATCACAGCCTGCAAAGCCCAGGTTATCAGTATGGATAACAGCTGATAACAAACATGTACTGCCACTGTCCAATTCCTTCACTTGCCACAGGGGCAGTGTTATGTATTTACTATTCAGCTGTTGGACAAGCTACAAGAAAAACAATTTAATTTGTTCAAAGGTCAAAACTGGTATCCTGATAAAAGGAGGCAGTATTTTACCATACGGATGACATTGTTTTTTACCTCATATACAAGTTCATGGTGGAAGTGGGGCACCTCCAGATCTCTGAGGCAGCGCTCAGCCTCAGGTAGGTCCCCGGAGACCAGGTACTCCTTCAGCAACAGGTTCATCTGGAACACACAAACGGCCTTGCATCAGCACTGCACACTTGTTTGCTTAGCGACCCAGACAATCTTATCTGCTTCGGCCCAGAGTACTTAGTGGCCTTCAGCTTTTTCAGATGTCCTCTATGGCACACCAAGTATGCAGGCATTTCTGCCAAGAGGGAAGCAATAAATTGAAAAGGAGTCATTGTGGGTGGACATAATCACTGCACCCAAAACCACAAACTTCTTTTTGTCACAGCCCTCACCTCCTCTATTGAAGCGATTGTATTCTGAGTCACATTTGTTTTGTACATCTGTGTAGGTAGCCAGCATAGAGCATCTAAATGGGATTGAAATAGCACTGCTGAAATTGTGCATCAAATGCAGTGGGCCAGAATCACTTGCTGGAGGCCACATGATCATGCATTCATGGAGGACCCCACAGAGTCTGTCTGTAACAAATCTCAGATGCCTCTCGGGGAGCACCTCAAAGGAAGTACTGACCTCTTAAGAGGCTCTGCTTACGAGACCAGACCAGACCCCAACAATCCCTTGAAGAATGTGTCCCAAGGAGCAGAACCACCCCCCTCAATCCATCTTTCCAAAACATTCCACTCATCCTTTATTAATCAAGGCAGACGCCATTCTGTGCAATAAAGTAGGCAGGGCAATGTACTTATGCTTGCTAATCTAGCTGGAGTAGACAGTGTTTACGGTCTTATATGGGAGCACTTATATGGGCACAGGAGGATAAGATAGCTCTTAGACAGCCCAGCACTCAGATTAGGCAAGGCACATAGGACTACAATCTAGAGCTCAGGTCTGTCCACAGATGGCATTATGTGGCAAAACAGTGGCCAAAGCACAGGTCCTTCCCTTTTTGTTTCATTAGTCAACCCATAGGAAGTCTGAGTAGCCTCATTCTGGACATTCAGGGGTGTGATTGGCAAAGGTAAAAAAAAAATGTACGAAGCTGTTTTTAAGCTACTGCACCAGGATTGTGTAGGCTAACCGGCTACAACACTAGTTTTAAAAGCGCACACACTAAATGGAGAGCTAAGGTTAAAATGCGGACTGTGCCTTTAAATTGGCGACTTTTTATCCATCAGCACAATGCTACAGTAGGCTAGTAAGACGTTTACTAAGTACGCCAAAGCTTTGATCTCTTAGCACCGTCACCATAACGTTACGTAGTCTCATTTTCATCATGGTGAGGAGATGGCATCCTGAAATATGTTTTAGACAAGGGGCGCAAGGTTCACCGAGGTGAACGGCTGGACAAAAAGCGTAAATGACAAGGTAAACTAAACAATGTACCGTATTTTCCGGACTATAAGTCGCTCCGGAGTATAAGTCTCAATAGTCAAAAAATGTGTCATGAACAGGAAAAAAAACATATATAAGTCGCAGTAGACTATAAGTCGCATTTATTTAGAAATGTATTTCACAAAATCAAAAACAGAGACTATGTAAATGGACTATTGAGGCCAAAAAGATTAATGTTAATGAAGACGAAGGAGTGAAGGCAGCCAAGAGGAGGGCCGGAAGGTCTAATTGTAAAGCAAAAGATTCACTGAAATAAAATGCCATGTGGTACACCAAAATTTAGCTAAAATGTGGAGAATACAATGAAATCAAGCATTTTGGGCAATGTGGAGTCACAAGCTCGCAGCAGATTAAATGTTCATGAGAGAGAAAAAGATGGTTTTAAAAGGACGTGACCGAAGCAAGCCAGGCATAGACCTATAGGCCCGAAGGTAATTGTAAAGCAATTTACAAAAGATTCACTGAACAAAAATGCTGATACAGTACATGAAAATTTAGCTAAAAATGTGGAGAATGCAATGCAATCAAGCATTTTTGGCACAAGCTGGCAGCAGATTAAATGCTCACGAGAGATAAATAGACGGTTTTAAAAGGACGTGACCAAAGCGCAAACCAGGCGATCGGCCTATAGGCCCGACAGTAATTATAAAGCAATTTACAAAAGATTCACTGAACAAAAATGTTGATGTGGTACATGAATAATTTAGCTACAAATGTAGAGAATGCAATGCAATCAAGCATTTTGGGCAATGTGGAGTGAGAAGCCGGCAGCAGATTAAATGCCCACGAGAGAGAAAAAGATTTTAAAAAGAAGTGCACAGACCAATAGGACGTGCAGACCAAAGCTGCAGCAAGCAGGTGATATTTAGAAATTTATTTCACAAAATCCAAGACCAAGAACAGATGTAACTGGATACATAGAGGCCAAAAATATTGAGAATGTTAATGAAGACGAAGGAGTGAATAGCGGCAAGAGGCAAGCCGAAGGCTGCTGACGAGTGCCCGCACTAATTGTAAAGCAATTTACAAAAGATTCACTGAACAAAAATGCTGATGTGGTACATAAAAATATAGCTAAAAATGTGGAGAATGCAATGCAAGAATATATTGGCACAAGCTGGCAGCAGAAGAAATACTCGGCTGGCCACCTCCGAGAGAGCGAGAGAAAAAAATATGCGCATTTAAAACCAGGGCCTAAATTTCAGCATGGGATTGCGGGTATTGCGCATAAGTTAATAAGTATTGAGCATAATAATAAAAGTCCCACAACTCCATCATAATGAGAGAAATAAGGCATCCGCTTTCATTTATCCATGGAAGTGTGTTGTGCTGAAATGGAAACCTTATTCCGTATAGCCAAAGAGGTCTACGATAGCCTAAATGTAGTTATTTTTTCAATTCTGCATGGTTTACTTTTTTATAAAATACGTAGGCTGATGCCTGGCAGCAACAATTGTGTTTAAATGTAGGTTACTGCTTCAGCCTCTAGCAAGCTCAGAAGGGGGCGGCATGCAACTGGTAGCTTGAGAGCAACATGTTGGAGACTCGTGGTGTAAGACAATGACTTTTCATTGGCAACAATATTAAACCAACCAACAATATAAAATATTAAGAAGAGCTCTTTTATGAGTTAAATTGAAACAAAATGATTACTGGCCTTTATTTGTCCGAATCTGAGGCCCGGCTATAAATAGAATCCCGGCCATAATTTGAGGCTTTAGGTATGCACGTGTGCTTCAGGCATAGCCTACCTAATCTCTGACTGAAAGTGCACAGAACTTGTGCATTTGAGAGCGCTCTCTCGCGGCTAGACAGTTATGTTTCATGTAGGGTTCATGTCAGTTAATATGAATTAACAACATGTTCAATTATATATTTTTTCATATACAAGTCGCACCTCGGAAAATACGGTAGTAGGCCTAAGGTAGACAGGCTTTGTGGTTAAAACTATGAAAACCTGTAAGGTTAGTCTGTCACAGTTAACTTCAAGCACAGCTTACACGCGCAGCATCACGAGATTCATTATCGGAAAATCCTGACAGCGAACCCGATGCAAAGCCAAAACGAGAAAAAAAAACTTCACACATAATGTCTTTAAATCAATTTGTTGACATGTACTGTTTCATGGCTCCTGCTGAGAAACTAGTTCGCCACACACACGCTGATCAACGCGTCCCGACTACTTTCACTTTCAATTAAATAAACGGAATAGGCCCACTAGGCTACTTGCGGCGGCGTGATATTCGGAAAGATGTGAAACACAAAACCCGTCGTCATTGTCAGCGGCCTGTTATAACAATGGCCTGACTTATACAGAAATATAGTCTACCTCTCACCCACAGACCCCCCCCCCCCCCCCCCCCCCCAAAAAAACTCATCGGATCTATACGAATTGTGTAGGTCTCATTTTCAAGTCGGAATTCCGTTTAAAAACGGAAGAATCACACCCCTGGGACATTTCTTGCTCTGGGATACCACCACAGGCCTGCTCTACTATCACCTTACAGAAGGGAGGTGTGGAGGAGGGTAGTCTACAAATCTGAAAGTGGACAGCCATATATGTCCACCATCTCAACTTTGGGGGGGGGGGGGGGGGGGGGGGGGGGGGGGGTGCTGGCATGAAATTGTAATATTTTCCAGAACTTTCCAAACAACCGGATCTTATCGGAGTAGCAAAGTGCACAAGTGTTGACCTGCTAATAGCCCCAGAGCAGCATTCTCAGATACCCTGGGGGCTTCATAAGATGGGTTCCACTGTAGCCCTATAGAGGCTGCTGAGTACAGGCAGGTTGGAGAGCCAGGAAATCACACTGGCAAAGAGGCTGGTACAGAGACAAGTTATGCAACCACAGAAATAGCTGGCTCTCCCCGCCTCCACCTCAGAAACAGAGCCTGGTAGGCCAGCTGGTAGCTTTTGCAGAGGCTGTCTAGGCTGCAGAGCGCTTGTTTGTTTTGGTGGGGTGCTCAGGTTAGGTTGTGCGTGGCAGCCATGAGTTTGTTCAGTCCTTTGAGGGTGAGTGGACAAGGACAGCCCTTTGTTTACCACTGTATAGACCGGAAAGGACACCTCACTCGGAAAGACGGAGAGAAAATTCTGCTGACGTAAACATTCAAAACAGATCTGCCTGTGGCTACTCTCCCTGCATGCATTTCACTCCTGTTTACATTACATAACAACAGAGCCATGGAAGCCAAATGCTGCACAAATGGTTTTCACTTAAGGCCGGGGGGGGGGGGGGGTTTAAGATGAACCACACTAAAAGGCCCTATGAAACCTGTTTTTTTCTTGTTGGTTTGTTTTGTGGGATTCCTTGTTTTCAACTTGATTATTATAAATGTACTAAGGACAAAGGCAACTGTGATTTTACATAAAGTTTTTATCTATCTAGGTGATTTTGTAATAGGGTTGTTAGGTAGCAATGCTAGTATAACCATAAAGACAAGTATAGTTTTATTCAAATGGCTAAACTGCAGAGATCTTTAAGGGGAGATTAACTGCCTTTTTAACTTCTGTCTCTGGTTCCTGGACTTCTACTGAGTCAGTATACCACCCGAGTTATAATAGTCTATGTACATTATAAGTCATTCTAAGAGCCAGTTCTAGTCTAGGAGTTTCTGTATTTCCTGTTAGGTCACAATGCATAAACATACGTCCATTCATCATCACTGTGGCACTCTATCCGTTTTAAAACCACTGAACAAGTTGAAATTTACTGAGTCGTTTCATTACCTTTGGCATCAGTGTCACTACCAGGTGCAGGCAAAAATGTTTCCTAGAACACTATTGAATGCATTTTGCACATGCCATTTTATTCTCCATTTAAATGACATTCTTGTTTTACCAATTTCCTGAATTATATGATTCGGCCTGGATTTCTCACACAGTGGCATTGGGCCTTAATTATGGTATGCCATATATATGCCATTTATTTATAACTACTTGCAGAGGTGAGGAAAATGAAAGAAAGGCCAGAAATGAAATGTCATGTCTGCAACTATAAGACAACGGCTAAGCATTCAATTGGTTTATGTGCATTAAGTTGATTTAAGCACAAACACATCTTTTTTCTTTTTGTTTATGTGCATTAAGTTGATTTAAGCACAAACACATCTTCAGACTTCACAGTATGAAGACTACCAGGACCAGACGGCTTTTTCAGTCCCCACCTCCATGTCCCAGAATAACAGGATTTGGGAAACCTCACACAAATCACTGGCTACTTTCCAGTTGTCAGTGAGAAATTTCTATCTGCAAGTAAGGTCATCGTTTCATCCCAATTCTGTTTAGTTGTTTTTTTAAATGTTTCTTCATAACACCAATTTCATCCTCATGACAATGCTTAGACTTAGAGTTGATGCAGTCAATTATATGGTTCTCATATGGTCAATCTGGTTACATTTGGTCAAATGTGAACCTTCATATTCCCATCCCCACAGCCAGCGGCCGTTGTTCCATAAACTCCCTTACCTCTTTGATGAGATGTTTCACAGGTCTCTGGCCACCTCCCACTCCCCACACATTATCTAGCCTTACAATTTCCTTCTTCATGGAGAGGAGGACAGCTGCTCTGTCCAGCGCAGCTCTAGGGAGAGACACACACACACACACAGAGTTAACCACTGTTTTCAGCATTCATCCCATATCCCAACGGTCTGGGATACGTTCTGGTCTACGTACTTAGACTTGACAGATATTTGTAATTCAGACAGCATGTCTTTGAATATCATTAAATAAAGAGGAATGCAAGCCTTTGATTTTAGGCTCTGTAGGCGAGAGCCAACAGGACCCTTCCTGGCATGAGGACACATCTCTCCTCATCTCACTCTTCCTCATCTCACGGTTAAGCTCTCAGCTCTGCCACAGATCAGTTATATGACATACAACACAGCCTTGTGTTAGATGGCACCTCCATGTACCAGCCAACCACTCTTGACTGACCTGGCATGGTCACAGTCCACTTTGCCTTTGTAATGGTCGAGGAAACTCATAGGGAGCACATGGTCAGCGATGGCTCTGGCTATGAACTGGCCCAACATCTGCAGACACAGCAGTGAGACCAGTCAGCATTCATGCGGAGAAAAACAGTTAAGCCCCATGGCCTTATCTTAAGCTTCCCATCTTCTGCTGCCTGAGGTCCTCCTACCTGTGTGGCATCAGGCGTGTCCAGGATGAGGTCAGGCAGTTCTTTGAGCATTCTGTCAAAAGCGCGCGCCATGTCGCGATCAGAGAGACTCTTTCCGGAGAGATCCGACAGCAGGCGCGAGGTGAGCTCCCTGTGGCTAGCTTTGCCTTCCAGAGACAAAGACACAGCCATTGAGGAGAACTCGTACTTGTGTGGCCCTAAATTCAGCTCCTTCAGCAACATCTGAGGGGGACACATGGTCGAAAAAAAGCATATATATATATTCTTTTTTTTTTTTTTTTTAAAAAGCACATAAGGAAATACACATCCGCTCCTGCACACAGACGTAGGGTCTCAGTCTTAGGGTCTCAGCACTACCTTATGGGTTTATACAGTGTGTGTGGATGAGTTTTTCCAGTTCTTATTTGCCTGATGAAGATCTGCGGAGATCGAAACGTTGCCTTTTTAGAATAAATAAAGTATTTCTTGGAGCCCATATACAGTGTGAAGACCATCTCCTTCTCTCTCTATGTGTAGACGAGTCCCACTGGAGCCTGATGTAGTGTCTGAGGTTGCTGCTGCTCACCTGCACTTCTTTGGTGTCTCCGTGCTCAAAGTACTCCTGCACAATGGGGTTGACCATCTTCTCCAGCTCCTGCTCATTCAACTCTGGCACCACTTTGGCGAATATGGTGTCTCCCTATTGGTACATGCACACACATGCACACGCACACACACACACACACACACACACACACACACACACACACACACACACACACACACACACAGTGAAATATCTGTGACTAATGGACAGAGACACATACATTCTACTACAAAGTTGACATAAAATGTTGTATTTTTCATTGTAGCTTCATGTATGTTGACACTTCTAGGTTAATAATATGAAATGTCGCTGCAGTGAACTCATAAAAAGATGGCATGGTGAAACATCTGTGTCAACTGAACAACTTTTAACTCAAATACAAATGATAAGCTCTGAGGTAAGTGGGAACACAACAGCTGAGGCCCCCTTCCAAGGTTAAGGCAGAGAACACAGTTATCAAAGCTCTGATAGGAGTGATAAAATATGAGTGTTTTGTGGCTACGTATGCCTTTTTTACCCAGCAGCTGGAAACCAGGAGGAAATCAGAGGAAAGAGCCTCCTCAATCTATTGTTTTGACCTGCTCTGAAAAGCAAGGGCACTCTTTAAAGAAGGGAAGAGTCCGCTGCACTCTAAAGGGCTTGGTCGTTTCCAAGCCACTGACTCACTTTCCTGTTTTCCCTTTTCTTCTCTGAGGCAATAGCTCCGACGGGTTAGGCAGAGTATATGTTCCAAGTCGTACACACACACACCTGGACGCATGAGGAATGAAAAGGTCCGAACAAAATAGCACACAAATATCGAAGGCTGGAATGTAGGTCTTCATTTCGAAATACAGCACATTAAACGTACAGAATCAGCAGACATATGGGGGTTTCATGTTCTAAGTTCAAAGATAATAGCAGAGTGAACCATGGCTAGAGGCTCTATTTATTTCAGATAATATAAATATATGCATGTACTGTAAATATGTAACTGACAAGTAGAAAGAACCCTTTCCTATAAAACCTTGTGCCTGTGGAAGAAATGCACTGAAAACAGCTGTGGAATGAATCTAAAACATCTGAAATAGTCAGAGAGATGCACCCTGCACCTCAAACCCGACCACATCCGAGTCCATTGCAGCAAACACATAAATCGCTGTGAGCATTCCCAAATTGAGAGAGAAATGTGCTGAAATGAGGGCCGCTGAAACGGTTTGGCCGCTCACACACTAAATAGCCTCATACACTAATGTGACAGTGCGTGAATGCTGTCCATTCTTGCAAGCGCACAGAGGGCCTCTGGGACAGCCCCAGACAAACAGCACACAGAGAGGGGCTGAACACGGCTGATGCCACCCTTGTCTGGCCGCACAATGTCAGCCTGCGATGAGCTTGTGTCTCTGCACTCAGCAATCAGCCGGCAGAACAGGCATCAGCAGGTTTGTATTCGGACCAGGCAAAGGATCTGACCCAACAAACCGGGGAAAACAAGAGTGGGTTGTGATGAGTGGTCAATTTCTTTCCACAACAAAGCTCTCCCTCAAACCAGCCACCAAAGCTCCTGCCACCTCCACAGTTACAGCAGAGGCCATATCTGTCGGGGGTCATCAGGCCATATAGCCTATAATATGTCCATATTGTATCGTCCATCGCAATCTTTTACTGTACACATCTTCAAATACAAATTAAGGGGACATCGCCCAACCCTATTTGACAAATTCATTTTCTCTAAGGCATGGTGCAACACTAAAAAAGCCTACAATTACTTAGAATCTGCCCAATGGACATGAATGATCAAATTTATTTAAATTCTGGGCCAATTAATGATACTTTACCTTAAGCACTAAGCACTGTACGTACAAGTAAAACAGGAGTGGCTTGTCAACATGTGAACCTGACCAAGTTTGTTCATCTCTTGCAGTCCATCACACAAACCTGGTAGGCACGTGCTTCACTAAATAGAAACACGTAACCCATGGATCCCCATGAGGGCCTCTACCCTGGGCTCCTCCTCCGGAGAGTGTCACTGTGCATCTAGCAATGCAAGACAGTAATAGGAAATGGTGGGACTATTACCATGGTAACTAGCATTTCCTAGCCATCGTGAATGCCTCACAAACACACCATTTGATCATCGAGGATCATTTGAGTGAGGGTCACAGTCTGCAGCGTGTCCATTACTTACCTGTGCAACTTCATCGTAGTTGGGGTCCTTGGCGTCTGGCTCCTCCATCTCATAGACCATACCTGCAGCTCCCCACACCCCCTTTCCTCCAGCACCACCTAATAATAAGAGGAGAGGACCTCACTTCTGGATGGTGTTAAACAAAAATTAACACTTTCCCATTAATAAACTAAAAGCTTTTTTTACATTGGACTTTTCTTCTAGTCTTAGACTGGGCTTAAACTATTAAAATGCATGCACCACAGCAAATACTAAAATTCTAAATGTCCTAAAACCTTAGGCTTAAATGCATAGCTCTCCAACTAGAAGGGTTGCACCATTCGCCAACTCAGACCTTTTTTAGGCAGGCCCCGGCCTTTGCCAGTTCTGGACTTGCGGTCATTGGCGTTGATTTTGCCCTTGGGGCTGTGGGGGTCAGCTCCCAGCTCGCCACTGATGGACTCTGAGAGCGACTCCCGGGTGGAGTCTCGAGAGGAGGACTTGCGCAGGCGGCGCTTGGCCTTGGCTTTGAGGCGGGCCTCGTGCAAGGCCTTCTCCTGTGGCGTCCAGTTCCCGTTCACCTCCGTCTCGTTTAGCAGCTCATCCCCGAGGGAGCCGTCCGCCTCGCCCCGCTCCTGATCGAAGGAAAACACACCTACAAGAGAGGACAGAACCCAGTGAGATTCACATGCTCAACTCCAGTCTAAAAAGAGAGGACAAAACTTCTTGTGAAGCTCTAAGAAAAAAAAAAAACAGACAGCCAATCAGAATCAACCAAATGTCAGATGTCACATTCATCAACATGAGGAGGGACTTTCTGATCATTGGTTAGTTATCATTAGAGTTATCTTTATTGTTCCTGGTGTGAACAGCCCTTAATAATTAGGCTAAATAACATGACCTCCTTTCCTGATGTTTACGAATGGATTATTAGAAAAGCCATCGTAGTGAAACCAGCCTTTCACACTTAACAGACAGAGAGCATTTCCCTGTCAGTCTGCACGCGGAAAGTAGACAGACCTAGTTTGGAGTGTCAGGTGATGGTGTGTCACATACAGAGAAGAGCCCCAAATGGTCATGCAAGTTGTTGCAGATTAGAATAGTGGAAAACTTGTGAGAAAGCAAGCACACACACATACACACACTCACAGTCCAACAGGCTTGCCTTCCAAGCACAAATGGCATAGTTGGCACACATAAAAGGAAGCCAACTTTTCTGCTGATGTATTTTGGGATATGCTATTCAACTAGAGCTGGGATAAACGATTATTTTAGCGATTATTTATTCGATGCATCGATTAATCTAACGATTCATTTTTTCAGTCCGATTCGATTTCGATTCGATTATCTCCCCATTAATTGACTAATAGCAACTTATACATGTTGATTTACATATCTGAATGAAAAAAACATGAATTCCTTAACATTGGAATATAAGTTTATTGCTCTTAAGATTACAAAATAAAAGACTATAAAAGTGCAAAGTAATGCATTCTTAGTCAGAGGTAGCATTCAGTTCAGTTCAGTAGTGTATAGGTCTAATTGAGTGCCTGTCACTTTAAGACGACGTTCGTGAGGGAATCCTTGCAATTAACATTAACACAGTTAAAAGGCTGCTGATGTGTGGATGCAATTCATAACGTAGTTAGTTCAAATAACGGTTCGTACTTCTCCTTGGGACAAGCACTTTTGAGTCTTGGAAAACACTTTTCCCATTTACATCGGGATTTTGCAAACATTCAGTGTCAGAGTCAATAAAATGAGCCCTGCATGAATAACGAAATTGACAAACAGCTGTAAGCATGCTAAACTCAACATCCAAACAGTATTCTAACGTTAGCTTTGAGATACTGCTTGATTGCATAACTTTGCTAAGGTCTCATCACAACATAGTACATTGAGGAGACCAAACTAAGTAGAGTTAACTTTAATGCAGCAGTTTTGAACAAATTTGCACAGCATGGTCACGATGCTAAGCGGATTTAATATCAATTTAGCCCGCCGTGTTCTATGCAATGCTTCTATGTGGCAACAACAATCCTTCAACAATCGTGAATATTTTGTTAAATGCACATGCAGAGGAGGGGCAGCGGGCTTTTACAAGAGAGAGTGGCCGGGGCAAGGAAAGGCTGCGTGCGTGAAAAGTACAGCTCAATGATTTCGTGGCCCCCAGCCACAGATTAGTCAACGAATCGACGCGCATATTTTGCGTCAACGTATTTTTTGTGTCGACGTCATCGATTACGTCGACGCGTTGTCCTAGCGCTATATGCAACCCTGATGTAGTTACATTTCAACACTTACTGTAGCTGGAGGCATTTACAAACAACCTGTCAAATAATTTGCCACATGCTTTATTACTGTGCCACATAGAGCAATGGAGAGAACGGTGTTCACAATGGGCATGTTTCTGCATGTCTGTCCGCTCTCATTCACTCAGTCAACCCAAATGCAAAGCAACTAATAAACAATGTGAACCATATTTGTCCACAACATGGCCACACGCAAAAGACTGAAATGACAATGGAGCGTCAACATTACACAGCGAGGGGAAAAAGCACACAGGTCACACAACCATGACTAACAGACTGACTAACAGACTGACTAAATGTCCGACTTCAGCAGGATCCTCTGCTCCACCTTCAAGGATCACATCCACTTTTATAGCCTTGTTTTATTAAGCTAGCCAAAGAATGGTGCAATACACTGTCCACCTGTCCAACTGGTCATCCATCCAGTGATAATGACGGCTCAAGGTTTCCTGTGTTTACCGAGCTAAAGGGAGAGACCGGGTTAAAGCTTTACCAGCAGAGGTCCGTGCGCCGTACTGGAAAGGTGGGGAAACACAAGCACAGCATGTGGGCCATACAGCATACAGTTGAAGGCTTGTACAGCTGTTTGTGAAATCTCAAGGCTTGCTGTGGTCTAAGGCCCAGACAAGCACAAGGTACCTCCACAGTGGACAATTTATGACCAAGACTAAAGGTTTCCACTGGGTATACAGGCAATTCTGGGCACAAACATAGCATGCACTCTGCACGCATTTCAGTGGCAGTTGGCGAGACTACAGACATGTTTTTCTTCCTTTTTTTTTTTTGCGGGGATGGCCCTGGCCGACTGAAACGCTGCACCTGTGCCATGCGTTCAGACATTAACGTGGACGAGGATCACGTCCAGAAAACGGCGATCGCTGCCTGGACACAACAGCAGCACAGAGACGCCTACACGGTCGCTACATGACTCACCAGCAAGCTCCATTCAGCAGCTACAGCACAACAAATGTCTTGCAGCACCGCTACCACTCAAGCAGCCCTTTCCAAACGAGAAAATCAACAAAAGCACTGAACTGATATCTGAGCCTGGAGCCAAGCAGGATGGGCCACATGCAGCAGAACTGCTGATAGGGCAATTTTCTCTCCCTCCGTACCACTAGAAGAAGGGGTGACTACATATGGCAGTGTAGGGCCTGCCAGCAGTCACATGGTTACTCCTTGTCAGCGAGGGACAAAAATCTCTCAAGCCGTAATGAATACCCCCTCGTCCAGCAGCAGACTTATGGCCTATAGATTACAGCCTGGCGTTTGGCAAGGCAGAGCAGAGCAGAGAGGGGGAAGAGAGAAAGAGACAGAAAGAAAGAAAGACTCTAACTTGCCAAAGTGAGTCAAGCAGAGAAAGAGAAAGATCGAGGGAACGAGACAGAAAGACAGACTCTAGATTTCCCATAGTGAGTCAGTTTTAACTCCAGAAGAAACAAATGTAAGGCTTCAACTCTGACTTAACACAGAACCCAAAACAAGAGCTCTGCTGGATAGGACAGGCCAAGCTGAGCAATAGTTTCACAAGGAGCTATCTAACAACACTCTGCCAAAAGGGTGTGTGCAAGCTAACATACATACTGTGCAAACACTGTTCTATGGAAGACACACATACATGATGATCAGGCGCGCACACACACATACATACACACACACACACACACACACACACACACACACACACACACACACACACTTCCTAAAAGAATGTGCTTCAACAAAGCCAGGACTTATTTTACATAAATACTAGGGCTGTCAAAATAACTGATTAATTTCGATTAATTAATTTGAGAAAAAATAACTGACTGAACTGAAAAAATAGTGCAGATTAATCGATTCCGTATGACCTTTAACCCTGAGCCGTTCTAGTCAGTAAAAATTAGACTGTAAAATGAAGGACAGAGAAGAAAACGTGCTGCCTGGATCATTGATTGGAACATTTACTTTTAAAAAATGGCCTGATGGTGTTGATAAAAATAAAGTGTTGAAAATAAAGTCCTCTGCAATGTCTGCAGCAAGGAATTTGCATATCACCGGAGTTCATCAACTCTATAGTTGCACATCAATGCAAAGAAATAAGTGTTGACATTGAGGGGAGTGTGAATTTATTTTTGTGTCCCCTAGGTTATATCTGTGGCCTGAATTGCCTTGTATGTGGAAAAAAAAAAAAACTTCTTCCCGAAGCACTTTTGAATTTATTTCAGCATATTAGGTCATATCATAGATTATTATGGCAATTATTTGAACAGTGAAAATAATAATAAAAGAGTTTTTGAACTTTAATATCACTAATGGTGATTATTCAATAATTCATTTGAATTTAAATATTTAAAATACTTTCACAGCAAAAATTATATATTATATATGCGATTAATTTAGATTAATTAATCACAGAGTATGTAATTAATTAGATTTTATTTTTTTTATCGATTGACAGCCCTAATAAATACATTTTAAGTACACGATTCTAATACCCACCGTGCTTTCCAGTAACCCAATGAAAAGGGGTGTACAAAAATAGCATTTTATTAAATTAGTCAGGTTATTTTGTTATTTGTCTGATTTAACAAATCTCTAAATGTTCAAAAGTTTAAGATAATATGCCCTCCCATGCTACACAAGCCTTGTTTCCTGTGACTCTGCATTTGCAAATGTGTGTTCCCTTTCCTTGTGGGCAGCCATGGCCTACTGGTTAGCGCTTCGGACTTGTAACCGGAGGGTTGCCGGTTCGAACCCCGACCAGTAGGCACGGCTGAAGTGCCCTTGAGCAAGGCACCCAGCACCGCTGTTGATGCAGGCAGCTCACTGCGTCGGGAATAGTGTGTGCTTCACCTCACTGTGTTCACTGTGTGCTGACTGTGTTTCACTAATTCACGGATTGGGATAAATGCAGAGACCAAATTTCCCCTCACGGGATCAAAAGAGTATATATATATATACTTACTTATACTTTAGAACTTTTTAAATAGCTCTACAATATGGTGAAACAGTTTTCACTGAAATTTGTTTTGCATCCCCAAGCAGCTTGTTCAAGAAAAATGAGAGTGTGTATATTTGGATTTTTCTTTGACCATATAGTGCAAAGGTCTTAGGTTTATTATGACATGGCTACAATCCAAAAAAAACCCTCAAAAGGCATGTTCCCAAAAGGATATGAAAACAATTCTGATTGTTGCCCAGAGGAAAGTGACACGTTAGATGTCACAATCATCTAAATATTTCCACCAAGTTACAATAGAAGAGATCAATCCAAACCTGGACACAAGCAGGTCTGTCCAACACAAGACACACTTTTTTATGTTGGGTACACAGGAAGCTGTCTTCACACACCGATTTTAACCACATGAGCACATGCCTTCCAGTCCTCTTACTGCCCTACCCTACTACTCTCACTGTAAACAACTCAAGAGTCCCTCCCCTCCCACTCACTCTCCAGAACAGCAGCCTGCTGGAGAGCTCAAACTCATTTGCTGAATGTCAGCCTACAAAACCAGGCCAGAGTGCACACACAATGAGCACAGAGTGTAGAAGCAGGGAATAATAAAAAAAAACACCAGTCAATCTTGTTTTGGGATCACTGCAGCTCATTTTTATTTGCAGTGTTATTTTTTGCATAGTTCAAATAACAATGACTTAAGACTTAAGCACAGTTTGGCTTTGCAAGACCCTCCCAAAGAGTATAGAACTACCCACCATCCTTTGAAAAGCAAGATGTGTACAGCCACATGCCTCCCGCTCTGGACTCACTTGTAAAATTATGCTTGATCACCGCCTTTGAGTTAAACATCTACTGCATGCACTTAAATAACAAAACAGCCATGACAACAGATTGCCCATTTATCCTGGGGTGTTTTTAAAGATAGCTATCTTTGGGCTGGATGTGGGGGTGATGATTTTGAGTCCTAGGGCTGGCTGGGTGTGGTAACCAGACTCCGGAACGTGTGTCTTTAATCCGTGTGGAGCAGATAACCACCCACAGATTAGGCCGCCTCTGCACCTTCCCCATCAAGTGCTCATGTTGCTCTGGCCTTTGCTGGTGCACAAAGCGCTCTCCCACTACATGCACTGCAAGTCCATAATACCTGCAGTTAATCCAAGTGTCTGACAGTGGCATGCTGCCAAATACGGTACGCATATGGGCTGTTACTCGGTCAACACAGCGAACCTGGGGGTGGGGGTGACCCTCTGAAGGAAGTTGACCAACAAATGGCAACAGTATTCTCAACTGTCAGTGTCTTAACTACAGTAGGAAACTGGAGCAAAGCTCTCTGTTGGCACCTGGGAGCATTGGATCGACCCACTACCCTATACAAGAGCAGTGTGCTGTGCACTAAACTCAGAGGCGCAGCTCTTTACGACTGACTGTATCAGTATGACAGAGAAGGACATCACCCTTCTGCACTCTGCAAACATAAACAGTTGTCCTAAAAGCAGTCCCATAGAGGCATTGCAGGGTGTGGTGGGTGTGGCTGACCGGTGGTCTAACTGAAAAACACAGGGTCATGACCTGATGGAATACAAAAGCCTTCACAGATGAACACCACTGATGCATACATCTTCATATACTGTATGCAATCATCCCATGAATCACCAGCTCCTGGCCTTTAGATATCTTTCTATAGACATTATCAAAAATCAATTAGGGAAATGTTACAAAATGTTCAAGGCTGTTCCATTCTCTAGTTGCCCCCAGAAGACTAGACGTAGACGACTGGAGCAAGGGCAGCGTGTGACACACATTAAGCGTATTCATTAGTCCATGGGCAAATCAGGCTTGACATTTGTGTTTGTGCAC
Organism: Alosa sapidissima; assembly: GCF_018492685.1. Taxonomy (NCBI): domain Eukaryota; kingdom Metazoa; phylum Chordata; class Actinopteri; order Clupeiformes; family Clupeidae; genus Alosa; species Alosa sapidissima. The sequence goes on along the minus strand of NC_055957.1, from coordinate 24,514,988 downwards.
GCTCTATTATGCTCTCAAGCATACATTTACCTCAGCTGTTACGCAAATGGTCTAAGCAGGTAAAATGGTGGGACACCCGATTGAAAAGTTGGAAAATCTAAATATTAAAAACAAACACAGTACAAAGTTTTATGTAAAAGTAATTTTACCACAAATAATCCAAAGGAACACAACAATATCTCCAACAAGTATAGTAGATTTGTACTGTGTTCTTTGTTGAATCTAGAACATAGGTTCGTACAGTTAAAGATTAAGCAAACTATGGCTGAAGACATGCACGATTCAATTATTCAAGGATGAATTGCATTGACTCATGGCTTCTATGATTACATGTCAACACCATACCACCACCATTATCTATTTAAGCATGCCCGTCTATCTTTGCATAGGCCAAAACAAGTTCACTGATAGTGCCTAGCCAGGCCTTCAAGCATTGACCACATTAACGTTATAGGTTGGACAAATATAACACTGGGTGTGAAAGGAATACGCTTGTGACATTAAACATCAAAACGGAGCAACCCCAGAGTAGCTATGCATCTGAAATCATGCCTAATGGTTGGTCGAATTACTCGACCTACACAACATTGATCAATTTAGCAGCAGAAACATTACAAAATGTATAGTGCAATAAGATACATCCTTTATGTAACCAACGAGTACAAGGAGTGTACACTATGTTACGTTACGTAATCTATATTGGTCCGTATAGCGATATATATTCGCCTGCGTCACTTAATCCAGAGAGGCATGAGTAGTTCATAGCAGAGTGAATCAATTGTAAACAGAGGTACAAAGACACCCAAACACATCGATATGTTGAACCATGTTAACATGTTTGAGTATGCTGTAGTAATGCACGATTTCAAGAACACCAACAGTGTTGCACAAAGAAGAGAAACAAACAAACGAGAAAGGCATTGCGGAAGTGAGTGGGAAGTATTACATGTGTATCACAGTGTAGTTATTGTTCATATTAACACCCCAACTAGAGCTGCCGCACATAACGTCAATTTCTTAGGTACAATCAACAAGGGTTGTGTTAAATTGCTTGCTCCAAATGGTAAAGGTCAGAACACATTTGGTGATTTGGCAAAGGGGGGGGGGAATAAAAATGTTTCGACCACAAAGCTGAGCTAGTTTCACTTCTACATAAACAATATGGTCAAAAATAGTCTAGAGCCAGGTCGATGAAATGACCGTTAGCTCGGAACTTGACATGAAATGAGCCCCAGTTAAGAACATTTACCAGCCTGCACAGCTTATGGTAATTCAAACGTTCTCCTGTTGACTGATGTGAAGAATGCTGCTACAACGACAGCTAATTGCATCAAGATTCAAGTGCGATCTTGCATTGACAATTTTACTCAACACTTGCAGAGACGGCAAAAAAACACAAACACAACTAGATGAAGGTAATATTCATCGAACGGTCCAGCCTACCGAAAGGGTTAAATCACCAAGCATGTTCTTGCACGTATTTTAACAGACGAAAACTGAGAAATGCTCTAAATAATAATGCACATATGAATTTTAAGGAAATGCAGATGCACTCGTTGCCTTTGGTGTGTGTTAAGATCACAGCTGACACCCCAAATGTTCGAGCAATCTAAACAGTCGATGTATGCGAGCACATGGTGGAGAGTGCATGCAACTGCAGCCCAACCTCTCCGAGACAATGGCTGGAGATTAATGTAATATTAGCGTAGGAGCATATATCTCATTCATGCACACCTCTAGACATGTCAGAGAGAAGACACACATGCTATATATGATTTAAAATAGGCTCACCATCGTGCTGAGCAGCTCCAGTCCAAGTCTCGACTTCGGTCGCCATTGCGTTCGATGCAAGCTAGCTGCTGACCGCGTGCTTGTTTATTGCTTGCTAGTTGCTTGCACTTCCAGCGTCTACCTGTCATAAAAATAAATTGTAATGTTATGTTCGCAGTTTTCATCATAATAACTCACTTATATGTTATAGTTACGATGCATGTTTTCGTGAAAATGGCAAACATTTCCATGTAAAACCTCATTTAACCACCTCACCTTTTCCTTAAACTCGACAAACAAATCGCACGTTAGGTGTTCTCCACAAATTATAAATGTTAGCCAGCTAGCTTACGTCCCTGAGCTATTTCACAAATCAAAAACAAAACACAAATATATACACTTGTGAACTACAACTAATTAAGCATTGATGTGGGGCAGAAGAACACTAGTAGATCGTGCACATTTCAAGACTGCGCTCTAGCAATACAAACAAAGTCTGTTTTTAACTTTGGAACGTCTGGAGAATATCACGTGGGGACAATGTGGATGGGGAGTGGTTGAAATAGGGGCAGGGACTTTGAAGTCCCGCCCAGTCAAATCGCAAGAAAACACAACGTGCTCAAAATAAATAAGTTAACGCTAAATATCGTCGTATTGTGATAGTTAGCCTTCTACCACCATGTCTATTTGTCGTCCCTCCAACTGAAGTGAGACCCAGGTATGTCTGATACATGAATAGCCTACCAAATAATTGTCTCTTGCATATCATAACCAAACCATCCCAGCAGTTGCCATTTACTTAGCCTAGGCTACAGTGCACATGAAGCAGACGGGCTGCATTAGGTCCACTGAGTGGACTCCACTCCATACAATCTATGAAGTCATGGTCAGGATGAAGGATAAGGGAGTTAACGGTTGGTATTAAACGCTCAGCTTGCCTTTGGTTTCTGAAGTAGGCTACCACAAGAGTAAATTCATAATTTGTGATTGGTTTTACTGGGGATGCATGCGCTGTCTCAATCTGCAGCATTCCATCTCCAGATGACATGTTGCATGTTTTAAAATGTGGTGTTGTTTACATATTGGATTTAATAATAAATTAATAGATTTAAGGTATTTGGCTTACTCCATCAATTGTGTGGATAATTCAACAAAACATTTTACAAAGGAGGTTGATCTCATCCAAAACCCGGTCCATGTACAGGCGCCCCACAGGGTTGTGTCAATCTGTAAAACTCCTGAAGTTTGCAAATGACACCAACGTCATTGGTTTGATCCAGGATGATGATGAGTCTTCTTATAGGCCGGAGGTGGAACAGCTGGTCCAGTGGTGCAGTCAGAACCACCTGGAGGATCATTGGAGCTGACCTTCCCTCCACCCAGGACCTGTACCGGTCCAGGGTCAGGAAAAAGGGCAGCAAAAATCTCTACAGACCCCTCACATCCTGTCACAAACTGTTCAACCTCCTTCCCTCTGGTAGGCGATACAGGGCACTGTTAGCCAAAACCAGCCGATACAAAGACAGCTTCTTCCCCCAAGCAGTCACTGAACTCTCAGAAATACCCCCCACCCTTACACTGAACAAAGTCAATCAACACTGTTCTGCTCATCTACCTCATGTGTACTTCAATCTTACAGTTACAATATTGTTATTAATACATTATCATTGCACTGAACTGCCTTGCACTATATTTATATTTAATCTTAAACCTCAGTCTATACTGATATTGCAATTGTATATTGCATCTTGCCTGTGACTGTTGAGGTGTCCACGACCATGGCACCTTTGACAGGGACAACAAGGGGAACAGTTTCCCCCTGGGGATCAATAAAGTATCTATCTATCTATCTATCTACATCCCTAGCCACAATCCCTAGCCCCCACCCCTCACCCCGGACAATTGTATTACCCCATCCCACCCATGGTGTCTATTTATTTGCAAATATACATAGTGCATTTATTCTTAGCCAAAGCCATATTCTTCTGCCCTTCATTCTAGTCTTACTGTTCTGTTTTTATTCTGTTTATGTTTTATTTCTTATTGTTATGATTCTTTTTTTATTCGTATATGTTAAGTGAGTGTTGTACTTTGAAAGCAAAGATTAACGGAGTCAAATTCCTTGTTTGTTTACGCAAACCTGGCCAATAAAGCTGATTCTGATAAGAACCATTTCCAGATAGTATTAACAATTACCTGCAATTTCATGATGAGCCAGCTGAGGGAGGCAAAGACAAATGTTTCCAACAAAGAACTAAACCACAGGGAGTAGGATTACTGTGCAGAGCAGCTGCTGCAAGATGTTGAAAATTCTCAAGGGCAGTGACAATGTCATGTCAAAATTAAGAAAGGGGGACACTGAAAATATTCCTTTATCAAACCAATTGGGAAATACCAATCCCCTTTATGGGATGTTCCATAATATTTATTCATGCTATGTATGTGTTTTCAGGAATCGTTGACAGTAATCAATACAAATGAGATTTTTTTTTTCTGTGTAGTGATTTCATCATGACCATTATCTGAGAGTAAAGACGCAGGCTGAGGTTTAAGGGTCTGGACAGGGAGTGCTGCTGGTCATTTTTAACATTCGGCAAGCAGTGTGTAGTCAGGGTCTGTAGTCAGGGTCTCAGGCTCTGTCTGCACTCAGTCTATATGTGAGTCCAGTGAAGGATCTGTGAAATCTCATCTCTGGCCCACTGTCAATCAGTGAAGCTGCGGTAGTACTGCATTCATCACCTTGTAGACCTCTGTCTGTCCACAATTTCAACAGAGCCTGTTCAATTCTAGTGGCTGCTCAGGAAGCATGCCTTCATCATGTTTTGCAGAGGTCCTTGATCAGTATGTGTTTCTGAAAAATATATTTCAAATGTAGGTCAGCGGTGATATTTCCCTGCTCAAATGGACTTGCTACATCCGACAGAAAGCATACTTGTGTACAGACGTGAATGCATTCACACTGCATTCACAGTCACTGCAACACCTTTGTAACATCACAACAAGTTCAGAGACACATTTTTCCCAGTTCTTCCATACGAGGATATAACATGATGGTTACGTTCAGAATGAGTTCATAATCAGGGCATGTGCCACACTGTGTATCACTATGAACGTTTATTTCCACACAAATCAACAAATTGTTTCATAAGCATCAGACAGTTGAGTCCAACATTTCAAATAAATAAATTTTGACATTGTGACAAGCATTTTATTACATTGTGGCAACATAAAGTGCTACATAAGATGTGACATTGTGGGAGCGGGAGACTGAAACCATTGAACAAATAAACAGTCTGAACACAGTATTAGCACTTGTTTCATCATAGGCCATGAAATGAAAAGGTCAATAACAGAGGTTACAAAATGCTCACAACAGTCAGACAGGGTTGGCCTTAGTGACAAGTCAACACATACAGTAAATATAGGGATAAATATCCAAAATGAACATTCAGGCCTATTTCACAGACTACTCCACGCACACTAGTCATCTGTAACTGACACAGACTAGAAACCTTCAGCCTTTGCTGTACTACACCTGTACAGACCTGCAGGTTTTGATGATTTAAGTTACGTAAAAAAGTCTAATATAAACCAGATTTAATAATGATTTGCAGATGGTATGACTTACAATAGGTAAGTACATGTGTCAAAACAAAAGGGGGGAAAACAGTCATTGAGGCAACTCCATAACCACTCTCCTCTCATGCAGGATATAGAGATTAAGTGAATTAACAACAACAACAACAACATTAAGCCCCATGATAGAGGAATAGTTACATCTGCACTAGGTAGGCCTACTTAAAGTTGATCAGACTACACCACTCCACTGTCACAGAAATGGGACACGTTGTACATATACAATGTACACCAGCAGTCAAAGTGGATTTGTTATGAACTTCCTCTTTTTCCTCATTTCTAAAATGGTCTCCTCAGGGGATTAGGAGCAGTCAAACACACACTGACACTCAAGGGTTTCTACAATAAGTACATCAAATTGCGTGTCAACTTTCAATGTCTTTTTTCCGCTTTACAAAAATGAAGCTATAGTAAAAATATAGAACATATTGTTGCCTGTTACGGAAGCGTAAACATCTACTCGCAGCCTTATCTAGAGATAACAGTCGGACACTAGGCCTTAGCCATGGAGAGCACACATGTTTGAAAGGTTAACAGTTTTGAATGTGATGATTTTAAAATCCATTTCCCTTTTATGTACAACACTAGTAATTCAACAGTATCAGACTGTGTTATATGCCTAAGGCAAAACATTTGACAGTGGCTTTGCACTCAAAATCATAATGTGGCCACAGGTCGGCACACTAACTTATCCTGAGATAAAACATGAATGCACACACAGAAGAAACAATATCTATAACAAGCTCAACATGAAAATAAAGAAAATGTAATAGCCCTAATGCTCCAGCTAGTTCAAATATCTAATTCTCAGCCTCAATGTGCTACGGCTAGGCGCGTGACTGTAAGTGCTTGATAATAGCAAGTCTCTGTTGAGATTCAATGGGCAGAGCCAGTGGCTTGTTGTATAAGCACGTGGGGTACTTGATCCTCTCCCTTTTTACAACCGACCTTTCTATGCAGTCTGCACTGACATCATTGTATTTCACCCACACCACTAAAAGCACTGAAGAATTGTCTTTTTGCATTAAAATTTTTGATGCAATTGATTATATGATTTAGATTAAAATTGAAATTGAACTGTGGACATATCTGATATTAATAAAAAGTTCAGGGAATTGAAAATAGCTGGGGTCAAATTAAATGTCCTTATAAATGGAAGGCCAAAGCTAAGACAAAGCGATCAATTGTCTGGTCAAAATAATCTTATGGTGTAAATGCCATGTTGATTCTAAACAGAACAAAGAGGTATTTCTTCCAACTATGCCTTTGGCTTTTAATAAGCACATTATTTTTTCCCAAATGGTTACTGTGTATCATTCAACAATGTACTTGAACTAACCAACTAGGGGAGAAGTAAAGTAAGCTAAAGAATGCTTTCTGTGCATTCACAGAAGCTGCCGAGTAAGAGCTTTAGACAGACACACATCCTCACCAAAACACACATTCCAATGCACACGCACCTACTGCATATCTACACTAGTAAGAGCAAAGAGTAGTATTTTAGTTTGAGCACTAGGTCCATCTCTGTGCCATGCACACCGTCTCTCTCTAATCATCACGGTTGTCAAAATGACTCAACAGAAAATAATGTTGTCGTTTCACAGATGAAATAAAGACAGCTTTAATTAATATAAATGTTTTAGTCTCAGCTAATGATCCAAAATAACATCCACTGCACAATGTGACAACTAAGTTAAGCTTCAGAACAGTCAAGGAAGCTGCCTGTTTACAGTAAGGAATTGGACCAGACCAATTCCTACCCCTTAGCACGAAAACTGGTTTACTCAGAACTTGGCTTTGTACACATCCCAGTATGGGATAGCCATTGTTTAACAATGTAACTACTGAAAACGTTTACTTTTTTAATGTGTCTACAAAGTGTGTATGTGCTGTCAATTAGTCTATGTGTCACTGTGGCACCATTGGATTGTTCCCAATGAGATCCACAACTTATGACAATGACTGTTCAGTTTTACCTTTTCACAGTGTGGAATTTTTAACAAATAATGTAAAGAGTTTTTTTTTTTTTTATCGATAGCTTAATGTTAGAAGGGTATGATATGTTGTAGATGAAAATGTGATGTGGTTTCTGTTGTTTTAAATGGAATGGAGTAGGGGTGAACCCACATATTCAGAACACATACGGGCACTTCAAATACTTTCTTGGGAAAAAAAAGCTCAATTAAATTCATTGATGAATTCAAAATAATGTTTCACTGGACATTTCCATTTGAGTATTAAGTCTGTTAATTCAACAGGCCAAAAATATGTGTCCATAGCCACAAAGAGGATTACATTCAGTAGCAGTAGTTTTGTATCAGGGGTCCCATTGTGAACCACACGTGGACTAGCAAACGTGTCTTCATGTGTAACAAACTCATCAGAACTTCATTACAATGTAGAGAAGACAGTCAGAGCAACAATGCCATGCCAGTCTACAGGTAATAACCATAATTCACACACCTTTATAAACTAAGTTTTGGGGCTGAAGGAATTTAAATGCAAGATCATAACTCTTGCTTCAGCCGCAACATCTCAGGCATTTAATGTTTACATTCATAGTTTTAAGCCCCAGTCACAGACAAGCCTTTGTGTTAGAGGACAAACACATCAGCCTCAGTTGTATTATTATTGCCTAAGAATCGACAAGCAGTCCAAGCAGCGTTTTAAAGAATGAAGGGCACATCCGTAAGTGGAGGGAGCATCCTGCCACAACAGGAAAGTTAGAGGATGAGGGGAGTCACTGGTGTCCAAAAAAGCCAACAGCTCAAGACTTTCATAGCCTTGGCTATTCAGTCAGATAAATAAGGAGAGAGGGGGGGAGAGAGAGAGAGAGAGAGGGACAGAGAGAGAGAAAGAGAGAGGGGGGGAGAGAGAGAGGAACAGATTTTGTCAGGAAGCTAAAGGGCAGGGGCAGCGCTGCAGGAGGGGCAGAGTGGGTCTGGGCAGGGAGGGTGAGCTGGGTGGCCATTATGCTGACTTCACACAGCTCCACGCAGCTGTTGCTCTTCTTCCTGCCACTCCAGAGGGAAGGGAGGCAGCCCATTTGCATTTTTCACAGGCGCTTTTGTTTCTCTGCCCGGGAAAAGATGCTCTTTTGTTCTCAGATGCTCCCGGGCAGCAGTGTGTGGTTGTGTGTGTGTGTGTGTGTGTGTGTGTGTGTGTATGTGTGTGTGTGTGGGTGAAAGTGAACAAGAGAATCGGGCGAAATGTCCTCATCTGGGGCTCTATGCTCGTCCTGCTCCATGTCACCTCAGAACCCCTCTGCTTTTGTCTTTTGGGCCACCTTCCGGTTCCTGGGCACCAAAATACAGCTCCAAAGGTCTGGCGGACAGTGAAGGGCATCTATATCCCATGCAATCTATGCATGATCCCTCAGGGGTGAGATACAGCCTTCAAACAATATGATAGTCCGTCAGTTTCTCCATCATAACTGACAGCTATGGACTGCGAATTTTCAAATATCTTAACAACGTTGAAAGGTTCTGCTTCATCCCGCCTACCATCTCACGAGGACTGCACCGTGATGGCGGACTCACTGTGAACAGTGAGGGTGGGGTTGCACTGGGAGACACAGTCCTCCAGGGGCAACTGGGTTTGGGCTTCCTGGGCGGCACGGAGGGAACAGTCAACGCTGTCATGCACAGGGTCTGCTTCCTCCCTCCCCTCCTCCTCTCTCACAGTGCCCTCTCCGTCGTCAGACACGTCCCTCTTGCTGTCCACGTCCACATCCTCCTTCTTCACCTTACAGCGGCACACCTCAATGCCGGAGTCTCCCGTCAGGCGGCGGTGGCGGAAGTGGTTCTCATCGTCCAAATCGTCTTCCTCGTCCTCCCCAGCGTCTCCCTCAACGTCCGAGGCCGCCGAAACATGACTGTCCGGCTCGAAGAAGTCCACGTTGGAGGAGAACAGGGCGTGTTTGGGTGGTGAGAGGGTGGCCCTGGGGGACGGGCGCTCCTGCGATGCGTCTTCTCCTTGGCCGTCCTCATCTACCGGTAGGGACATGGCCCCTAACGGGTCGGACAGCACCAGTGGCGCGGGAGGCTGGGGCGGCGATGCACCCTCTGGTCCGGTTGGAGGCGTTGTGGGGAGGTTGGCGTGCTCGGGCTCCAGAGTGGCGCTGGGAACCCTGGAGCCTCCGACGTCGCTGGGCGTGGTGGCGTTGCTGGTGTCGGTCTCGTCGGTGACCTGCACGGAGAAGGAGGTGCTGCTGTGGGAGGTGAGCGAGCAGGACTCGCAGGAGCAGCTGGTGTAGTTGCTGTGGGAGCTCTGTGAGGAGGTCATGCCGCTGGGGCCAGCGTGGGCGTAGCGCGAGCCCCCCTGCAGGGCAAACACCGAGCTGTAGGGTGGAGGGGGTGTGTTGGGCTGGGCTGCCACCTCCTCATAGGAGGGCAGCTTGAAAGATGCTAGGAAGCCTAGGCAAGAAAAACACACAAGATATGTCAACATACTGACTTAAAGACCCTGTAAACCAAAATCAAAAGAGTTCTGAGTTTGTCACATCACAGAAGAAGGTGTCATTAACCACCCAAATCAGATGTATATCAAATTAGTTTTCAAAATAGTGAAAAAAGACCTGCATACTCTGCTCTCAAATGTTGTGAGCAGGTCCACTGACTGTGCTGAAGGCACGCCTAATCGGGACAAGGTTGCTGTCCCTCTCAACTGTACTACCACAACAACAATTCTCTAAACCAGCTGATTCTAATTCCATTTTTTTACAGGATCTTCAAAATCTAGTATATGAAGGCATGTTAAACACTCCAGACAGGCAAAGATTCTGAACATGAACCTTCTCTGTTGTAACTCAGTCACAGAGTTGGGAAACTCAGATATTTGTTCCTCTGTCAACTGAGTTTGGAGCACAGGCAGAAAGAATACATGGCTGGACACTCTGGAGTTTGTCCCCCTGCTCACCCAACTCTCAGGGGAGGGGTTATGTTGAGTGGGGACTCATCGCCTCACCAATATCCCTTTGTAGAACCGCCCAAAAATGGACCACAAAGAAAGACTCCACAATTCAGCACCACACATTTCACAGTCTTTTCACATGTTTTCAAAAATAGTTTTGTAACCTATACAAGGTGTTTCCAGAGATATCTTCGATTTAATCAGTATCAGTAAAATATGAAAACCACATCTGGCTGCCAGAGACATTCAATAACATATTATGTTTAGGCATAAAGACAGGAAAGGCTAGTTGTTGGCTGACTCCCATCTAGCTCACATCTTTTTTTAAAAACTGTTTCAAAATGCATTTAACCTGAACAGGCAAAAAACACCCTTTGGAGACTCATATAGACATATCTGTTTATGACAATCAACCACATGCCATCAACAAGTGGCATTTGTGTTTATATTCAGCACCCTCGCTTGTTCACCTGATACACCACTTCTTAGTTTCAGCCACTATATACACACAAATGGCAATCCCCAAGTGTAACAGCTAACATCCCAACCCTTAAGAGCAAAGATAATTCATACTGAGGTCCAACATGGAGGCAGGATAGTTGCAGGCCCCGTGGTAAGCGATGAGGTTGATCTCTCTCTGTCTCTGCTGCTGTTGGATGCGCAATTTGGCTCGCCGGTGCCGGTATGCACAACAGCAGCTGAACAGGATCAGGACCGTCCACAGCAACCAGAACCCTGCACTCACACACACACACACACACACACACACACACACACACACACATAGAGAGAGAGAGAGAATGCACACACACACACACACACACACACACACATAGAGAGAGAGAGAGAGAGAGAGAATGCACACACACACGCACACACACACACACACACACATAGAGAGAGAGAGAGAGAGAGAGAGAGAGAATGCACACACACAGACAAAACACACACAGAACGCACACACGGACACACAGACAACACACACACACACAGACAATTTACTAATGCAGTTCAGAGAGGGACTTGCCTGACCAGTGTAATATATGGAGTACACACTAAAAATCTGCATGGCTCAGCTTCAGAGCCTTTTAAAGTCAATGTGGATGCCGCAGAGTTGGCCGGCACTACCTCTGGCGAGCAGCAGTTTATTAGGATGTCCTTTGCACTTAGTGGTTTTGATTAAACATTTGCTTATGTACTGCATTTAAGTTTACCACTGTCATCCTACAGGTTTGTGTTGGTGCTAGCAGATTTCAGTTCTACAGTACACATTCAACCCTGTTGGGTATATCACAAAGCTGCCAAGAGCAGGACACAGTGAAACAAATGATTTAATCAGTCAGGACTTACACCACAGCTCGTAGTAGTACGTGCAGCAGCCTGTCTCCCCACAACAGTGGCCTGTCTCACACAGATAGCCAGGGTTGTTGTTGACTCCATGGCAATACTTTGCACTCTCCATTATATGCTGGCTACCTTGATATTTCACACCCTGTGCAGCAATACAGTTAGAAAGAAAGAAAGAGGGAAAGATGAAGATTAAACCAGTCAGTATAGTTGGGATAGTAAAATGGACATAGTAAACATATATCTTATATAAATGGACATAGTAAACATATATCTAAATGGACATAGTAAACATATATCTTATATAAATGGACATAGTAAACATATATCTAAATGGACATGGTAAACATATATCTTATATAAATGGACATATAAACATATATTTTATATAAATGGACATATAAACATATATCTTATATACTAAATGGACAAAGTAAACATATATCTTTTATAAATGGACAAAGTAAACATATATCTTCTCAACGCTACAGTATAAGGTTTACAATTTCAGAATTATAGAATTCAAAACATGCATTTAACCTAGAACATGTACAAAATGACAGACAGAGAGAGTAGAATACACAAAATACAGTACCGGGTCTATTTCAGAAACCACAGAATAGCAGATAGCTCTACATGCAATAGGAAAGTTCATGCATTTCTCGCCTTGCTAAGGGTTCCCATATCAGCACTGGTTACCATTTCAGGAGATACAGCCACCTGTGAGTCAGAAAGTCATGTCTTTAAGAAAGTCTTTATTTGCTGTATCACTGCCCAAATCTGAGGAATAATATGATAATAATTGAGTAGTTTTCACCTTGTGAATTGTATCAGGAGTAACTGACACCTGTAACAAAGTAAAAATACAATTTCATAATCCACATACTCTGGCAATTAGGGAATGCAATATCATTTGTGTAGCCACAGTACTACAGAATGTATACCACTATGCAGCTTTTATAAAACCGCAACATGAAACTAATCAAAGATAAGCTGGAAAAACATCCTATTCCATATCAAATTTAATGTGGTAAGGCTGCGAGTTGGGTTTGTTTTATGGATCTTTGGTGAACGGGAGGAGGAGGCTTACCTCAGCTGTATTCCCATGGGGCTCCGGCAGGGAGATGGTCATGGGCTGATGAGAAACATCCCGAGGCAAGAGAGACAAGGAGACAGAGAGGGCAGGGATTAACCAGCTGGAATGACAGGATGGGATGGAGAAAAGAGCAGATTCTCCGTCAACAGGGACGAGTTTCCTCCTGTCCCTCCTCTCTACGCCCTCTCTGACTGGCACATAACAGCTGACTGCCTCGTCTCATTCACACGGCCGCTGGATATTCTGCTGGCAGAGCCCTGCTGGAGTCCTGCTCCTGTACCGCACTGTGTGCATCTCAACGCTGCTGGACTGAGTGAGCGGCCCATGTGACTCCTCTTCCCCTCTGTGGAGGGGCTTCCCTTTCAATGGGCCTTTACAGAACGAGTAGACAGCAAGCGCCAAAAGAGCCAGACACTTCAGGGCCTCAGATCCAGCCACAGACCAACTCCACCCCTACTCACCCCCAAACCAAACCAAACCTTAGCCCACATGAGCCGCAACCTCCATCCCTGCCTCATCTTTCTGCATCTAGCATTTCTCCAATAGAGTTTTATCAAAAAGAATTCTCACGCTTTCTCTCTCTCTCTCTCTCTCTCTCTCTCTCTCACACACACACACACACACACACAAATGTACGCACGCACGCACACACACAGAGACGATATGTCGGAGCTCATTACTTATTTATCTTGCATAGTCTGTTTGCAGAGAGTGGCTTCTGTCTCCAGGTGAAAGCTGCAGGAGTCTGAAGGTCAGTCTGGAGTGTATTTAAGATCCAAACTAGCAACACATGATCTCATGTGAACTCACTTTCATCAGTGGCAGGGCATGTTTCTGAGTTGAGAACTTTGACTCAAGTAATGGAAGAAAAACACATAGTTTCCAAATGGATTAAAGTATTTCAGACAAATACTAAATTGTTACATTTCTGGATCAGCAACTTAGCGTCTTAAAGTTATAAGTATTGCTTTAAAAGCAAAATATATCTCATCTTCCTCAAGATTGCAGAGTAAACACTCTTCTACTAACATAAGTTGTGAGAACAGGTAGACAAGACCTGCAGGAAGATTCAAGGCTGGTCCCTTCACCCTGCTACTCCATTCAAATGGATGCATTTCAGATGCTAAACTTGGCAAGTCCCATGCAACAGGTTTGTCCAATGACAGTGACAGCTATGGACAGCATTGCATCATGGATTTACATAATGAAGAAATTAAGCCAAAACTACTCAGCCATATGGCAAAATGTCAGCCTGAATAAGCACACCTGCATTTTGCAGCAATAACATGCACAGTATCCAGAAAATCAGCCAGGTCCATCCAAAGGCAAACATATTTGGGTACTTTTCCACCATTTTTCAGATTCTGGTGGCTTCATTGTTCACTGAGCATGCCCTGTCCATGCTCTCTACCATCACTGGACTTGACTTGTCTGGGGACTGTCACTGGGTTTGCCACACCACTCTGCAGCACGCCGACACTACTACCAGTCCTCCATGCCAGATATCGATTCTGACAAAGGTCCATTTCACAATCAGCATGTCAACCTACCATGGGCCGATAGTTAGCAATAGCCTACTGCCGGCAGATTACTCCTCTTACTTGGTAATTAAAGAAGAAGAATTAACCATTCCTAGGTGAATAATTACTACAGATAAACAAGTCATGGCTCAATAACATGTAACTCTACAATACAGAGGACCTTTAGATATTATATTTGGTGAGTTAAGGCATACAGTAAAGCTCTCCTTCATAATATTTGAGATCTGTTGCTTAGTGTTGTGTTGTTTCTTGCTAACTTTATCCATAATACATTAGCATTCATTCAACCTGAACTGGTATTGATAAGAAAGACAATACACAGAATGGCATCACATATGAAAACGGTTTTCCAAACTAGGTCAAGAGAGAAAATAACCACAGCTTCAGAAAAACAGAGCAGAATCATGGGCATCCACACTGAAACCACTATACTGGCTCATACCAGACCTAAAGATAAAGGGCCTTTTATTATATTTTATTATATTTATTATATTATTGCATCAGCTTACATGTAAAGAACACATAAGCTACACTTATGAGATGTTAGATGAGGATGACCCAGGGCTTGTACAGCATCGTTTGGAAAACCAAATATTGCACAGCAGAATGACACAAAACAGTGCTGTGGAACTTTGCACATCACGTTTTGATATGGTAACAATAATTAATATAAATCACATTATTTCCCATGTGAGATTCCTGAATGTAGCCTACACTTGCAACAGCCAGTTACTTTGCAAACTGCATTTTTGAGACAGGTGACATTTCAATAACTTGGCTATCTGCATTGGAGAGAGACTCACTGATTACGCTCACTAATTATGACGAAACGAAAACCTCATCCATCAAGACACTTTTATCAGCACACTCCCAATGTTGCTGTAATGTGCATGGTTCTGAAATACTTGAGTGAGCACAATGCTTGTCGCAAAGGACATTAAGAGAAAAGCACATGTGACACTGATGTAGCTTATTCGTGACATGACCACACAACAAATTCAAAAGCTGTCTGTGGTGATGCACATTGCTGCTGGGGTAGACCAGTAGGCTATCCTGTTGTTGACAGAACTCCTGTATGCTGGTAATATTATTGTGCGTTACTACGATTTGCTCAGGAACATCCTTACCTCCTCCACTTTCAGTAAATGGCAGAAATGCAGTTCATGGTCCTCGCGAGAATCCTCCATCCCGGTTTACAGGGCCGATGGACAAAAGAAAGGGACAACGTCTCGAGAAAAGGGATGTTAATCGCTAAGCCCCCATCTCTTCCTCTCTCCTCATACAGCCTCCTCCGCAACCGCCATTCTCGGTTGCCGACAGGACGCCCCTCCCAGAATTGCACGCCAACGGGGATGTCGCGGCCGATTCAACAATGCCGCCGGTACTATTAAGAGAAGGAGGAAACGTTCCAATTCACCCTTGCTATCACAGACCTGGGGGTTTCATGAATATTGGTAAAAAGTATCAAAATTGATTTCGGAAGGTCGGGTTTAACATTAATGATGTCATATAACCCCAGCCCCCAATCGGAGAGAAGGAGCGCTGCAGCAGTGATTGGATGGAACATATCATAGCAACAACTGCAGACACTTGTGAGATGCTGTCGATGAAAATCTGTGACAAATTCTCTACACTCAAGCAGTTTTCCTACTATTCTTTCTTTCTATAGCCTACCTAATTTGGTTCCAATCCCAAATTCCCTTATTGCTTTCTGAATCAAGTATAAGGCCTATGGCATAGCCTACATTACAGTCTTATGGCAATCCCCTGCCTTTGCAACGTGTGAACACAAATTGATCAAAAATGGAATGAATACAAGCTACGAATGCAGCTTTATCCTTTACACTGTACTGGTGACCTGTGAAGTCTCTTCCATTAGGCTACTGTCTGCAAAGAGATGACAATAGCAGAATAAACTATTTGTCTCGTGTGAGCATTTGTTCATGGACAAAGAAAACTGCAGTAAAGTTTTCTGTAGTTATTTGTGCAGATGCAGACAAAGGCTAACATGTCTTTAAATGGATAGTGGGATGCCTGGTCAGAGGAGGGGAGGGAGACACTGAGCATCAGCAGCAGAGATGGTCCAGTCCAGTGGTCTAGTCCTGCACTCTTACGTAACAGAGAAACCACTCCACTCTGGGGTGCAGCGACAGCACTCCTGTCAGGATGTCAACCTATGACACCAGGAGAATGCAGCATTTTCAGCATTGGTACACTACCCCCGCCCCCGCCCCCCAAGACTCAATGCTGTACAGTACATGCAGTGGAGCAGCTACTGTTACTGCAAAACTGGAAATAGATTTCTAAAGGCCTTTTGTAGATTTCCTTTGAAAAGTTTATTCTTAAGTCATACTCAAGTTTTATTGAACTATATTATTTTTAACTAATGAAGTGTTCATATCCTGTAAGCTTTGGATAAAAGTGCCTGCCAAATACCATAACCATAATCATGACCATGAAAATCAAAATCAAAAGTTAGATTGCAAGAATATTGGCATGCAAGAAGGATTTCCTTGCATATGCCTTCATTACCAGCAAGGGCAGATTTTCAACTCCTGTGGATGGAAGTCAACATGATAGTTGTTGTTGAGTAGAGCGGTTGCCACGCTTGACCACATGATGGCAGCAGAGCCGTTTTAATTTGGCTCACTTCTCTAAAAGTGCAGAGGTACACCTCTCATAAGACTTGTTTGTAGATTTACCACTTACTTTAAATGGTGGGAAGAGGACAAATACACACACATGAATACTCTCTCAGACACATACACACACACACACACACACACAAACACACACACACACACACACACACACACACACACACACACACACACATACACACACACACACACACACACACACACACACACATACACACACACACACACACACACACACACACACACCAGATTCTAGTTCTAGTACATAGCTGTGGTAAAAGTGTTGTGAGGTGTTGCATGCTTTAATGTGGTGGGTATGTACTTGTAATGGCAGCACAGTTGCCATGCCAGTGTGCCTAATCCCCCAGAGGTGATGATCTAGTCACTGCCCTGGCATTTGGGTGTGACACCTTAGGGCACCATGGTGCATATTTCTGTGACCTCAATAATATTTACCCTTTTACGTCAGTTTTAATGGAAGCCACCCTTCCCTCCTTATGCCATTCAGTGGGCATGAGCCCTCACAATTATTCAAGACTCAAGACAGATCGCAAACATGAGGTATTTTTAGAATATGAATGAATGTATTATTGGAATTGTAGGCTTTGTTGGGTGCAGGGTGTGTCACGTTTAAATAGCACAGAAGTGTTAACACCATTAGTCATAATATTATGGCACATCAATGTATTTTCTTCAATGATTTTAAGGAGAGACTTTAAGGAGAAAATGCATTTGCGGTTCTGAGTTTGTGTGCATGTGCATGTGCATTTGTGTACACACACACACACACACACACACACACACACACACACACACACACACACACACACACACACACACACACAGAAGAAGAGAGAGAAGAGTTGGAGGTGGGAAAGGTGAGAGGACAAGGTGTCAATACGTGTTGTTTGTGAATATCATAGATCGGTTAAACAACCACAGGGTTCCTGTTGCACTTTGACATTTTGCAAGTCTGGAACAATTCTCTCTCTATTTCTCTTTCTCTCTCTCTCTCTGTTTGTCTGTCTTCTATAGCCGTGCCTTATCAGAACATAATTTGCCTGGGCTAACCTTTGCTCTTAACTGAACTACTTGGTTAAAAAAGTTTCCCCCGTAATATACACACACATTCTCTCTCTCTCCCTCATACACTCTCTCACACACATACATTCTCACTCACTCTCTCACACAGGCATAATACACACTCACACGCATGCATACACACACTCATAAACACACACACACACACACACACACACACACACACTCTCTTTCTCTCACTCACCCCCTCACTTACTCACTCACTCACACAGGCACACACATTCACACACATGCATACACACGCTCACACTAACTCGCACACACTGCATTGACTGACCTGGTA
Organism: Alosa sapidissima; assembly: GCF_018492685.1. Lineage (NCBI taxonomy): Eukaryota > Metazoa > Chordata > Actinopteri > Clupeiformes > Clupeidae > Alosa > Alosa sapidissima. The sequence goes on along the minus strand of NC_055957.1, from coordinate 24,496,643 downwards.
AAGCAGATCTATGTTTTGTCAGGGATCATGATAGCGATGAGAAACTACAGGTCTCTTGGAGAGCTGAGCCAGTAGAGAAAAATGTTTCCAGAAATGGCCACCCTAACATGCCAATGAACTCATAAAGCTGAATCAGGTGCAAAACAATGTGGTACACACATGACATGACTGTATCAATTCAGAGAGGTGATGTAAGAGGAAGTTCTACAGCAATATATTCACACATGCTCTCTCCCTCATGACACTCACGCACACACACACACACACACACACACACACACACACACGATGAGTGTGAAGATGA
>NC_055957.1:24488839-24491339 GCF_018492685.1 Alosa sapidissima | reverse complement strand
TTTCAGCTCCTTCCTCTTTCTCGCTTTCCATGTGTCTGTAATGCTGAAGCTAGACTAGCAACTTCCTGGTTTCTTAAACTAGACTTTTCCTTGTGCTCTTTCTCTCTCTCTCTCTCTCTCTCTCTCTCTCTCTCTCAGTCTTCTAAGCTACCCCATCTTTTCAATACGCCGTGTCCCAAGTTGAGTTGAGGAGAGTTGAGCTCGGGCCAGTTGAGGGAGGACAGAAGCCTCTTGTTACTACAGCACTTCTGCAGCTCCTTGCTGATTCCCCAGACCCCCATCCACCCCCCTGCAGCTCCTATTCAAAGCAGCCCCCATTCAGACACGCACAACGAGAATGTTGATCTCCAGCATGCTGTTTGAGCAAGAAAGGCAATTTTGAAAAATGAGGATTTTCTAAGTCACTGGTGCAACACAAAGTCTGTCCAGTGAAAAGAGTCGGTCAAGAGCTCTTGGCTTCAATTCTTTTTATGAGTTTTCTTCCTCCTCCTCCCCCCTTTTCTCTTGCTCCTCGCATGTAAGGAGGGGATGTGCACAGCTGCACTTGTGGGCAGGGGGAGACACATTCTCGGGCACGCAAAGGCTGTGGCCGGCGAGTGCTCTCTCTCCGTCCCTCCGACTCCCGCCCCTTTGAGTGCTCCCTCTCCCTCTGCCTCCCTGGCTCTGTCACGTCCCTTGTCATCACAGCGTGTCAGAGGCATTCTCTGCCTTGCCTGCCCCCTCATCTATCTAATGACTCTCCTTATCTGTGTTTCTGTTTTCATCTCACTCTCACGCACATACACACACTCTCCCCATATGCCCTCCCCCTCCTTCATTCTCTCTCTCTCTCTCTCTCTCTCTCTCTCTCTCTCTCTCTCTCTCTCTCTCTGTTTTCGGTTTCCCTCGCACCGAACCTGGAGCAGCAGAGGAGTTCAAAGTCGTGCAGCAGAATGTAGGTCAGCAGTCAGTGCTGAGTTACCGATTGGAAACAGCTGTGCGTTTTTTGGCCACTCCGCCAGTACAGGCCAGCCAGCCATCTAACCACTGAGATAACTCTTCACTGCCAGTAGTTCCCTCCCAGCAGCGCATACACTCTCCTCTCCCTCTCTCTCTCTCTTTCTCTCTCTCTCTCCCTGTCTGTGCTCTTTCCTCCTTTCCTTGGTTCCTTTCTGTCCTCTTCTGCTCAATCTCTCTCTCTCTCTCTCTCTCTCTGTCTTTCTCTCTCTCCCTCTCTCCCTTCCTCCATCTGAAAACTCATGAATAAGGGAATAATTCTGTGGTCAGCTGTTTCTCATGGCTCCAGTGTTTGTGCACCATCCTGATGTTAATGCAGATCTGAGGGCTCCCAAAGACTTGAAGGAGCAGCATCAGTACCAGTACAGATGCAAGGAGAGGCGACCAGGGAGCTTGTTTTTCTGCCAAAAAATGACAAATCTAAATCACCGCACACTGATCACTATTAACGTATTTTCATTTGGAGCGAACAACGCGTTTCGCTAAGCGCTTCATCAGGTTCGCTCTGCAAGAGGTTCGCTCTTGTTTTTCTGCCCTTTAGGCCCCCCCTCTCTCCACATCTCCACATCTCTCTCTCTCTCTCTCTCCCTCTCTCTCTCTCTCTGTCTGTCTCATTCACTCCCTCCCTCTGTTTTGTGTATTTATTACCCTCTCGTGGTTCTCAGATTGACAAAGAGGGTGGGGAGAGAGAAAAGAACAACAGAGCTAACACCCCAGAGGGTTCCTTGTCCTTCTTATTTCAGCAGCGAGGTTTTCTGCGAGGAGGAAGGAGTGTAGCAGTGCAGCTCAACTATTGTTTCAAACGAAAACAGCCCTGGATCCCGACTCCCCGAGTGCCCACCCCCTTCACCAGCACCGGGGATCACATGCAGCCTTTGACAGGAGTTAACTAGCTGCTGTCTGGACGGAGAGCGAGAGCCTGGGAGAGAGCCTGTAGGTCAGAGGGGAGCCGCCGGCACGGCCAGCACAGCCTGAGTCCTCTAGCACCACCCCCCCCCCCCCCCCACTCGCACCTGGGGGTAATTACCTCACTACCTCACTGTTTGGTCTGGTCCTGGGTCCCTGGAGACAGCACCTGCCTGGGGCCTTTCCAGTCGTGTTGGTGGGGGTAGGTGGGACGGAGTCTCTGTCCCTCCATGGTCTCAGTTTTAAAGGTGGAAAAAAAGACGACTCCCTGCAAAGGTACTCTTTAGTCTGACGTTGTGCACTAGCACTCTGAGCAGCAGTAAATGGTTTATTGTAACCATAAATACTTTATGAACCTACACACGTAGGATCCACTGCATGGCTTTTTACCTCGCATAATCTCATGCACCCATCTAAAGTCATGAACACACAGTCATGCAAAAACACACACAGAACCTCCTCCACCACACACACATACACATATGTACAGACATGCACGCACGCACACACACACACACACACACACACACACACACACACACACACACACACACACACACACACACACACACACACACACACACACACACACACACAC
>NC_055957.1:24478839-24486339 GCF_018492685.1 Alosa sapidissima | reverse complement strand
GCACATACTGATGAATATGTATATGTGCACATTCGTGTGAATGCCTCAGAGAGCTGTGTGGGTGGAATGCCATACCATGATATATTTCATTTTTCTCTCCTCTTGGCTAGAAGACTGAAATGAAAAGCCATGGACAGTGGTTTGAGGTGAAGCTGCATCAAAGGGTTTGGGCACAGAACTCTTTGATAGTCACACAAACTTTCAGAGAGGGGGAAAGAGAGAGAGAGGTTTTATAACATTCTCTTAAAACTTGTGTTGATGCAAACAAGCCCCATAAATTAGTCTCAGAGGGTTTGTATGCAGAGACAGCAAGCAGGCTTCTTTCGTTTCCCCTCTTTCAGTCAGTTTCAGACACCCACACAAATAGGCCACACATGCGCACACACACACACACACACACACACACACACACACACACACACACACACACACACAAACACACATAAATAAAGACACACAAAGGGGTTTATGCAATCTTTACATTCAGTATAACAGAATGCCTTTACATAGCCATGCAGATATGTAACACAGTGATGACAGCTCACCAGGTAAGTGCCATGACTAGTTCTTTACGCAAGTCACCCACTACCTGTGTGTCACTCCCCACCCCACCCTGATGCTCAGGAACTGACTCAGTCACAGCTAATGACTTGGGCTGTGGAAGATTACAGTGCTTTTTAGTATGAGCAGTATGTATATCAGAGGCTGTGAAAGCTAGACATAGGAGAGTCTATGACATGAACCTGTAGTACTGAACAATTAGTACTGAACAATTAGTAGCCTACGCAAGGTGTATCAAGGTGTCTGAAGCTAACCACACATTATAGTTGACACTAATCAATCTGTCAAGATGTTTTTGTGTCTATATATGTCTAATAAATCAACTTATGCAATGCATGGATTAAATAGCAGACTTTAGGTATTGCAAACTCTCTGTTGCATGTGAGACACCATGTCTGCCTTATAACATGATGTAACTATTACATCAGTGCATTAGCAGCATATAGGCTGCTAATGCACTGGTGTAACAGTTACATCATGTTATAAGGCAGACATGGTGTCTCACATGCAACAGAGAGTTTGAAATACCTAAATATATATATATACAGTATACCATGTTTTATTACACGGCTCTTTCGTATGCTGCAGAAAGTTCCATTCACATGAATGGGCCTTCCAAACGTTCGGAGGTCTGTTCAATCTATATAATTACTGCTGCAAAGTATATAATGACCGGTGTCAATGGCAATGGGTTTTGTGCTTTTGATTCAGGTCTTTCATATCATTCTGCAAGAAGTCTGTTCGCTTATTACAATGGAATTTCATTGAAAGTGAGAGAAACTGTCAAGTTTTATCTGTGTGGAACCATTTATTTTGTCAGGGGAAGCCACGAAACAAAATAATTTTTAAAGACCCATTGTGCAAGTAGCTGTATAATAAGCGGGATAATGTATTGTCTGCTGGTAATTACCGTAAAATAAGTCCCTTCAGGTCAAAGCAAAACCCATCGGTTCTGTTCACACTGTCGGGACTTATTTTTTTGATAATTGCCGACGGACATTATCCCTTATATATATATATATATATATATATATATATATATATATATATATATATATATATATATATATATATATATATATATATATATATAACATGCATACACACACACATATACATACGCATATGCTGAGGCTTTCCAATGAGATTTAAAGATACCCTCCCTTCACTAAAATCCGATATGATACGATAAAAGACATTCTCCTTTTTTCTTCAACTATTCTGCTTGTAGGCAGACATTACATTTTCACAATTATAATCTGGTGAGCAACACATCTGGACATTTTTGGGCTCTTTGCAGATAATATGCTTGGGTGTTGCGGGATTAGCAAACCTAATCCCGATTTAACAGGAAAGCAAAGTGCAATATTGGTACTGACAAGAGAGCGGCCCACAATGACTTAGGCCACACAAGCATGTCATCGTCGTCACTCAGAGATAGAAATAGATGATTGGAGTTGGGGCAGTGGATTAAAGACTAGATAATGATGAGAGCCAGTCACGTCTGGAAATGCAGCAATGGTGAGAAGACAGTGTATCTTCCGAAGCAATTTGCTCCTCGGTTTAATTGATACCCATTTAAGGCCTAATTTCAAGTGTTTACAGGAAATGTTCAGACATTTACCCCACAGCCACAACACTAGGCCTTCATTTCATATTGTTATGTTCAGCTCTAAACCCGCAAAAAAAGGAGAAAAAAAGCTCTGGGAAGAGTGTTCTACATATGTTTTTTATGGAAGGATGGATAAAAAAATCACAGAAAAGTGGTATTTTGTCAAGATGTGGAAATTCTCATGCAACAAAGAGGGGCACCAAGTTCAGCAGGCCACGAGAGACAGCCAACGTCCTTGTCACCATTTGCATATTAGATTGAATAAACAGACAGCGATTCCCTCAGCGGAATGAAAGTGCCTCTCCCGGACTCTGGCACCTCTGGCTGCTCTCCAACGCAGTGATTGCACTGGCTGGCTCCAGTGCCTCAGCCTATTTAATGTAGAAAACAGTTTTACGAGCCACAAACACGACTGTTAAATGCAGTGAGACTGAGGACTCCCTTGTGACAGTAACCTCAAATAGCTCCCAGCCACACATTCGTGGCTGCTTTCTGCAGAGTTCACTCTCAAAGTGGCTGATGATTTGAAACTCTATCATTGTAGCACCTCCTACCTCCTTCATGTGGAGGAAATAAGTGGAGACTAGTTGGAAAGTCCTGCTTACGCACAAGTTATAGGTTAAATTTACTTCACATGATCATTTGAGATTTATAGTAATGTAACATGTTTAAACAAATGGACTTTAATGCCTGTAATCTATTGTTACAGATGATGTTTCCTTGATGCTGACAAGCAATATGAGTTGCATTAAAAGTGGTAAGCCTGCACTTTTCACCAACAGCTGTTAAAAAGAAATGAAGTCTGGCTTTGCTGATACATCAGGCTGGGCTCATGCTGATTAGTTTTGGATGGGCTGAATATGTTTTGGCCCTGGTGCTCAGACATGTGTGTATGTAAGTGTTTTTCTGTGTGTGTATCTGTCATGCTGAAAATCCACCCATGGTCCACCCAATGCAACATAAGTAAACAGGAGGGAGAGAGTGGCTGCATGCATGTACACACACACATGCACGCACACGCACAAACGTACAAACTGACATGGATTATATCGTTCTCTTAGGAAATGTACAATAATGTTATACAATACCTTGACACAATTCGCTGCAAGGAAAATGGACTAAAAATGTTACTTAAACACGACCTCATTAATAACATCCTCCCTATATTCATGAGAGGAACTCTTCTTTGTGCTGCTGTTGCAGTGTTCAACCACCATCTCCCCAGTCTCCTGCATGGCTTCAGCCCTTAGGCCTCGGTCTCCCCTGCACTGCCTCTTGATGCTGCTGCCGGCTGGTTGGTGACACAGAGTGGGCAATGATGCCCATGAAACACAAGAAGGACACAACGGGGAAACAGGAGGGCCAGCCGGCTGCCAGGGCTGTAAGCGAGAGGAGAGAAAGGAAGAGAGGAGAGAAAGGAAGAGAGGAGAGAAAGGAAGAGAGGAGAGGAGGATAGGGCAAGCCTATCTGAGAGCATGCAGATGATTACTATATAAATAGAAACAAGCAGAGAGCAGAAAAGAGGTGGGGGAGGGGGGAGGAAAGAGGAAAAACAGCTTTTTTTGCATCTGGTGTGGAATTTTCACTGGGCGCTGGGCTGCTTTCATGGGTGCCACAGATGACTCTTTTTTGCATGCACATGCCATGTTCTCCATACAATAAGTGTAGGGTACACAGCAACACATACAGGATGCAATACAGACTAAAACACATATTCAGTTCATGCCCTTTTAACGGCTAAATGACATGTCATTTGTGTGGGATGACATCATTGGCGGTGCGCATGTTGGCAATTTTAGAAATGACTGGCACAAAGCTACAGAGGACGTCAAAAATAGCATCGAGACTTTCTCAGATCAGATGATAAGATGATGTTTTCCCCCATACCCCTCAAAACAGGTTATACTTCATTTAGCAGTGCTGCTCATGCATATATCTCTTCTTCAAATCCTTTTAGACACTATGACAGTGTCTAAAGCAAGGCACTTTCTTTACTAATTGGTATGTGAGACTGGGATTGAGTTAGTCTGACTGTGGGAGTCTGTAACACATTCAAGTCCCTTGATCAGCAATATTTTTCTGCATTTCCCTTACTTCACCCAAGCACTTCATGTAAAAACAAAAGCCATCATATACAATCTGTCCTTAGATCTTGTAAATGTATGAAATACTTAGGATTTAGACAGTATGTCCTACCAAACTGCAGTGGAGATCTTCTTAAGGTTGTTCATTTCCTTTATTATTATTATTATCATTATATTATTAAAATGTTAAATGGATGAGTATCACGGATGTGTTAATGCCAAGCCCTGTGCTCTGTTGTGGCTTACAGGCCTTAAAAGGCCTTTAACCTCTATACAGCAATCTGGGAGACTCATAAATGGCTGACAGACAGAGTTCAACCGGGCAAAACAATCTGTGACATCACTGACTTGATAAAGGAGTGCATGTTATATAATTATTATCACAGAAAATGAAAGCTTAATCACAAATATGTAACAGGGAAAATTAAGAGAGTAAGAGGGAGTTAAAGAGAGTGAAAACGGTCTTCTCTATTTTGATCGGAGGAAGTATGTCAGGTTCCATTATCTTTGAGTTCCAGCACATTTTGTTGTTTACTCAGCTAAAGTCAGACATGTTACAATTTATCAACCCATCATCTTTTTATCTCTGTAATTATTGAGTTGGGGCTGCAAATGTGCTGCTGCAATACAACCAGTCTATAAAAATCTCCTTTAGTTATAAGGGAAACAGCCCAGTTGACATTTGCTGAAACCAAATATTTGGTCTGAGAAACCATACGTCAAAAATGTAAAATTATCACTAAGCTAAAAATATAACATAATGGTAATAAATGATACTTTCATGAAATGGCTTCCCTGCCTCAGGTGAGCTGCTTTTGGTGCATGATACACAGAGAGATAACTACAAACAGCACAGAGAGACCATCTGCAGCTTGTTGGCTGCAACTCACCAAAATGGTGGGAGACATCAGAGCAAACATGAGGAAGTCACAGCAAAGCAGCCAAGCCCTATGTGACACACAGCATCACCTCATAGGAACAAAGGAAGGCACACAACTGTTGAGTTGTTAATAACCATGATGGGGTATGCGAGTACATGTACATTTAGATCAACAAAAGCCCAAACGACAGACCATTGTTTTTCGATTTGATTTCTCTGGTTTTCAGTTTGAAGGTGAAGTGATTCATCTGATGCTTTCACTCCTCTCTTTGATGTGTTTCAACAGTAAAGAATATTTTCATTCAGAGGGAAAAAGCTGTTTGCAAACAAAAATGAAGAATACAGGTTTCTGGTATGCTGTGGTCCAAAGTATAACAAAATAAAACCAGTCTGTTTCATATTGCACATACAATGCATTACAAATATTATTGACAAAAGTTAGGCCTACCAGCATATTGAATGTAAATCTAACTGTTTAACTGTGGAAACATCCTGAAGCATGTTTAATTGGTCTCATGGCTTTATTTTCTGGATCAAAAGGTTCCTCCTTTTTTCATCTTCATAAATGCAAAATCCAGCTTCTGTCCTTCAGACAGAAAGGTGTTTGATCACTGACTTCAAGTAATGGTGTTTGCAATGCCTCTAATAGCATCAGTGAAAAGACACCATGCTTGTGGCAAAGTGTAAGAAATTCACAGTTTAGAAGCAACCAAAGTGTAAGTGTAAGCACAACAGAGATGCATAATATCTTTGATCACTGCTACAATTGCAGTAAGATGAATAACTAGAAAGTTGCCAACTAACATGGACATTATTTTTTTTTTATTAAAAAATAATAAAAACAGATATGATAATCCATGTGCACACCCAAGGCACTTGACTTATACTAATACATTCAACAATTCCCCTCAAAGATTGTATTTGATATACAATAATAGTAGATAACTTAGCATACTAAAATGAGCAAAATGCATTGTGCTGTAGTCTTCCATAAAGAAGCTGTAAAGCTGTTGTGTTCTCGATGCTTGCATTATTTATTGACATTTGCATCAGAGGCCATCTCTATAAATGCATTGTGTGCATGCAGGATAATAGCATGCAAGAATCTGTTTCCTCCCTATTGTAGGCTACTACCTTATCCTGAGTCTAGGCTGCTGTTATTTCCCTCTTTGCACCATCCTAAGGTTGCCAAATAATTTAAATCCTCTACAAATTTATTTTTCTCAAAGTTGATCATCCTGTGTCTTCTTTAGGTTATAGTTACAGAGACCAACATGCAATGAATGATGATAATTCAGTAGAATAAAAGGTTGAAAAGGTATGATTGACTTGCATCTGATAAAATCAAAACACATCATCAATGAAAATGAACTTAAACAGAAGAGCTGAAGCAGAGGAATATGCATTATGTGTGTGGTAAGACCAAATAGCCTATACACACAATTTAATAATGCATAGCCTACACACATCAAATCAAAGGTTTGTTTGCCGAGCAAATTAAATAATTATTGTGGCAATTAATCCCTGTCTAGGCTACATTCGTTCTTAACTAGAATTTAAACAACAACGTGACTTCCTTCACGATCCCAAACAGTTGATTTCACTGGCAACCCAGGCAATGGTCAAGTTCAATGTTTGAGGGTTAAGAGAGGCACGCCTAGCATTACACTTCTGCCAATCGGCGATAACTAGACTGCATATCGGACCAATGAAAGATTACGGGGCTGGGTCACATGTGCTGTTGCTAGGGTATAGCTTCTACCTTGTTACCAAAGATTCTGCTTGTTACTATCACAAGCTAACCAATCAAATGTGTATCAACATTCCTCTTGTGAAGCGAGAATTTGAGCCTTTCGATTGGCTGAAAAGACTACGTGAAGACCGCCCACCGGTTTCAACTGTATCCTAATTGGGCTGTGTAGCAGCCACTCTAGCTGTACATGTTAGTTAGGTGCAGTTGAAATTGGCTGAGAGAGTCAGACACAGAACTGAACATTGGCGTTGATTTCGACTGTAACCAATTTTAGTTTTTTTGTTTATTTTATCCTTTACTTTTAGGGCATCGATATCGTGGTGTGTCTTTATTTTATTTTGTATTTTTCACCACAAAAGTCAACAGGATGGAACTTAATTCTCTTTTAATTCTCCTTGAGGCTGCAGAATACTTGGAAAGAAGAGACAGAGGTAACTTGGGATATAGGCTACAGTTACCATAAGTTAGGCTACATGCAGTCTTAACTCGGATGTATAGGCTAGCCTACTATTTGAAAGAGTGTGATAATATAATGAGAAGTTCTGGTGAACGTGCACTGCCACAGTGCAGGTATGATGTCACTTTCAACTGGATCTGACATGATTGTAGG
>NC_055957.1:24458839-24473839 GCF_018492685.1 Alosa sapidissima | reverse complement strand
GTGTGTGTGTCTGTTTGTCCTCTGTCTCCTTGTGTTGTCTCTCTATCAATATGTGTATCGGTGAACAAAGCATCAGCTGTGCTGTGTGGCTCCACATATAGGGCACCCGTACGGTGTGTGTGTGTGTGTGTGTGTGTGTGTGTGTGTGTGTGTGTGTGTGTGTGTGTAATCCCCCCATCCACGTGCCTGTGGATGGAGGTTGCTCTAGTAATCAGATCTCCAAAGAGAGCCTTGACTTTGCTATTAGATTTCCATCGTTCCTGTCTCTGCCTCCTAGCTCTGGGTTGTTAGTTGGCCGGGGCGGCCAGTGGAGTGCTAGGGGCCCTGGCAGTAATGTGATTATCTTGTGGTGACAGAGGTGGGGGGTGAATCTGTGCTCGCGTGTCACGTCTTCTTTCTGACAGGCCCCTGAGTGAAAAACACCCAGGCACGCTCCACACCCATCCCAGCATGCCTCAGTCACTCTCGCGTGTCTCTGTCTCTCCACTTACAAACCACACAAACACACAGGCTCTTTCTCTCCTGTGGCCCCAGGGGCATGCCACTCTAGCCGTGGTGGAGTGATACCTTTAGCACCAGTCAGCCAGTTGTTTTTGCCTGCCATGCCAGCTACAGCAAGACTCACCTAGACTGTCACACAGCAGGCTTTAGACTGAAGAGGGTGGGGTCCTGTTTGAAGTACCCAGCTGAATGACTGCTGAGGGGAGCAACTAAGCAAGGCCAGTCTTCACATCATATGAACACACGCTCAGCACAAATTTCTCCCTCATAAGGCCAACGCGAGCTCCACCAGTAAATGACGCAGCTTAGCGGAATGGAGAAGTGGTGGTGCGACACAGTGTGATTAATCTTCTGCTTTGTTAGCAGTGTGCGTGCGTGTGTTTGGTCATACGGGGTGTGTTTGTGAGTAGTATGTAGTATTTGGGGAGTAACATGTGCGTGTGTGTGTGTGTGTGTGTCAGTGGGTGTGTTGTGTATGTGTGTATGTGGTTGAGTGAGATGCTGTCACACTGGGAATTTGCCAGTCACATGCTGGTGAAAGAGTAATTGACGTTTGAGCAAGGCCTCAGACATGTAAGGGCATATCCCTGTTTGGCCCTGCTGAGAGCTCAAGGCAGACTGACACTTCCTGCTCTGCTCTCCCCATACACGTATGCACTTAAGCTAACAGTCCAACTATTGCAAAGGACTAGCGTTGAAATGTCCGAGGTGTGGCTACCAGTAAGGCCATTCCACAATCACCTGAGTCACACGCACGTCCTGTTGCTTGCTAACATCACCAGTAATTTGCCCACAGATTTAGGACATGCAGACACGAAATCTGCGGATACCCTGTGGACATAGACTAACCTTATTGTGTGTTTAATATCCCTGCCTGCCTACAGTAACGATAGGTTGGTCATGTAACAGTTCTCTCAGTAGTGACCAAATTGTTACAAAACTATGAAATTGTTAAAGGAAATGTCTTCTCCGAATGAAAAGCAGTAGTGAGAATTACTGTTTTCCCCCCTTGTTGCTATGCTGTTGCAAGAATTCGTCAAGCAGAAGTTGTGTACCACATTCTCTCTCTCTCTCTCTCTCTCTCTCTCTTGGTTTATATTGATTGTGCTGACTAACTGTTGCTCTGCTCTGGTAGCATATTGGGGGCATATCATATCTTCTTACTCTCCTGATGTTTTTTTTTTCATCCGGTGAAAAAGAGAGAGGCCCGGTGCCCTGTGCTTGTTCTAGCCTGTGGCCTCAAATTGCACTGTGTTTTTATAGGCTGAACAGCCAGCTGTAGTTTTCAGGTGGTGGCAGCTCCTCATGCCAAGTTGGAGCATGCTAATTGGCATCGGTTTGTTTTTTGAATGAAATGGTAGAGACTTGAAGATGTGTTAATGAAAAGCCGGCCTTTAGGGGAGGCACTCAGATGTGCTTTTTACTCCTGCGCTTTTGTTGTTTATGAGGCGCTGTGCGAGTGTTTGATTTGTTGACTCTTTCATTCTGCCTGTTCTCTGGGACACAGAGTCGTACAAACAGCTCTCCCCAGCCAGGTCACCTCAACCAATTTACACAGGCATGCTCTCAGATAGCTAGACTTGATCTAACTCAATCTCAGTAGGACTTCCCAAGCAGTCTCTTCCTCTGTACCCTCTCCGTCTCTCTCTTACTCACACACACCAGACGCTGCACCAGAAGAGCCATTCTTATTTTAGTCTCTCGTGACTCACTCACTGTTTGTTTGGTCACATGCTGAGAGTGGCAATGGTTAGTTCATACTATCAAGCTGCTGACCTGTTTCAGAGTCCGTCTGTGGAATCTACATGATTGTGTGTGTGTGTGTGTGTGAGTCAGTCGGTGTTTACCACAAATTGGCTTGGGAGTGTATCATGCCTGTATAGTGTATCATCTTCTGTTTATCAAGTACCTGACATCTAATTGATTTAGAGTTTCACCCACACGCACTGTCCCTCCTTACTGTGTTTGTCTGGGAGCTGGGCTGGCTGGGAGACTGTTGTGAGAGGATGTGTGTGTTTGCTGTCTCGTGTGTGTGTGTACGGAGGTCATGTGTCTGAGCTGAGCCACGCGCTCCTCACCCTGGACATTCCCTGCAGCCAGCCCACGGAAGGCTCCGGTCACTACCTCAGGGCATTCCTCGTGCCGCACCCCACATCACCTCACCTCACCTCAGCTCCTCCTGTCTGTGACTAGATGAGGCCTTTTCTTTGAATCATCTTCCCTCTGTTCCTCTTACATAAGTTTTGCTATCATTTCTGCTTGCATGTGTCACTTCGGAGAACAAGTGTGAATGAGGAAACCATGCCCGTCATTGCTGGCAGCAAGGTCCTTCCTTTACTTCACATGAAGCTTTCTCTCTCTCTCTCTCTCTCTCTCTCTCTCTCTCTTTCCTCTATCTCTCTCACCTGTCTCATGACTCATCCAGGTAGTTTCTCTTTCCAGTTTCATCTCACACTGGGTTTGTTTTCCTCCAGCGCACCTGTTTACGAGAAGGCAGGAGACGTGGCAGGGATCTTGGCTCACGTTGTGCCAGGCCACTCCACTCGCCACGCTTAGCCTCAATTGGCGAGGGATTAGCAACTTGTATTTATAGCTCAGCCCGCATTGTACTCTAGTGTTGCCAGATGAGTTTTTTTGTCTGTAGAAATACTTTTGCCTTTTTGAGAAAGATAGATAGAGAAATCATGTGACAATAATAAAACCACATTTCTGGTACATTGTGTGTGTGTGTGTATGTGTGTGTGTGTGTGTGTGTGTGTGTGTGTGTGTGTGTTTGTGTGTGTGTGTGTGTGTGTGTGTGTGTGTGTGTGTGTGTGTGTGTGTGTGTGTGTGTGTGTTTTGCCAGTCAGCCTTGTTTTCGATGGTGCAGTTTCTGCCTGCCCAGTATGCTCCTTGAGCTAGTGTGAAAAAGAATATAGACACTGTAGCTGGTGGTGGGTCAGGGTCAATGTGTGTGTGTGTGTGTGTGTGCGTATGTGTGTGTGTGTGTGTGCGTGTGTGTGTGTGTGTGTGTGTGTGTGTGTGCGTATGTGTGTGAATGTGCGTATGTGTGTGAATGTGGGCCCCCGGCTGTGATGAATGAGCTGTTAGGTGCAGGGTAAGAGGCTGATATACTTTCACCTGCCTAATTTATGATGGCCCGGTCCGCAAGGCTCTCATGTCTGGTCCACAGCGAAGTGTTTGCGAAGTTTTATTCTCATCCATCAGCTCCTCATGAATGCAGAATGCAGTTAACTCAAATGTTTGGAACAACAGTGTAATTTATTATATAATAACCCTTTTATTGTGGTCTTCATTGAAAATAAATTCTGTTGCATAAGCTTTGTTTCAGCAATCGTACGGTATTTGACTCTTTGACTCTCTGCGCGATGCACTCTTGTTTTGACAACTTTGTTGACGTGCTTGGCTTGCCAAATAGCCGCGCCGAGCCCTGCAGGTCGGTGTGTAAACTAACTCACTGGGGCCTTCTTTCTCTCCACGTGGCCCTGAGGAAGCGTGCGCAAACTAATGTGATCGATTGGGCCTAATGCTGTTATTTGGGTCTGGGCGAAGCTTGTCGACAGAGGGGCCGGTTTCGGCCAGGCTGTTACTTCACCTTTTCCCTGGCTCCTCGCGCTCACGCGTCTAATGCTCTCTTCAGAGACCACATCTGTTTTTTCTGTCTTCTGTTTTTTTTCTCCCCGCTCCTTTTGCCCTCTTTGTCTGGTGTTGGCTGGAGAAGCGCTCGCCTGCCTGGCTGAGCTGAGTCAGCAGGAACCTGAGGACAGCGTGGGGAAGGGAGGGAGGAAGAGATGGTGGGGGAAAAAGAGGAGAAGGAAGAGGAGGAGGAGGAGGAGGACAAGAGCCCATCTCTCAGTGGGTCCTGCTCCTCAGTTCTGGGCTGGGGCCTGTCTGCAGGGGCCTTGCCTTCCCTTCTCTTCTCCCCCCTCTCTCGCTCACTTCTCTCTTCCCTTCTCTTCCCTTCTCTTCTCTTCACTTCTCTTCTCTTCTCTTCTCTTCCCTTCCCTTCTCTTCTTTTCTCTTCTCTTCTCTTCTCTTGTCTTCTCTTCCCTTCTCTTCCCTTCTCTTCTCTTCTCTTCTCTTCTCTTCTCTTCTCTTCCCTTCCCTTCCCTTCTTTTCTCTTCTCTTCTCTTCTCTTGTCTTCTCTTCTCTTCTCTTCTCTTCTCTTCCCTTCCCTTCTCTTCTTTTCTCTTCTCTTCTCTTCTCTTCTCTTGTCTTCTTGTCTTCTCTTCTCTTGTCTTCCCTTCTCTTCTCTTCCCTTCTCTTCCCTTCCCATCTCTTCTCTTCGTTTCTCTTCTCTTGTGTTCTCTTCCTCTTTCTCCCTCTCTCTCGCTCAATTTCCTTCTCTTCTCTTCTCTTCTTTTCTCTACTGTTCTGTTCTCTCCCTCTGTCTCTCGCTCACTTCTCTCCCCCTGAGCAGAGGGGAGGGTGGAGGAGCAGTGTGTGCGCACTCTGTGTGGAGGAGCAGCATGAGGTCCCTGGCTTGCACTTGTACAGTCTTTTACTGTAGAGGAAGTCATCGGATACAAAGAAAATAGTCTTTTGAGCGGCCTCTTTGTCCTCTTGATTTGATAGTGGGGGGAAGAAAGTGCCCCAAGAAGGAGAAAGGGATAGAGAAAGAGAAGGAGAGAGAGAGTTCATTGAGGACTGTGACTTAGTTCAGTGTGCAAACATTTCTGTACCAGTCAGCCTCATCTGCTCCTGAACCACAGGTTAACCCCGAAAGAATCCAGGTGTGGAGGTCTCGGCCCATCTGTTGCACCCTCTGCTCCTAGGCCACAACTCACTGCGCTCTCACAATGGGCCCTGTCTGTGGGTGCAGCCGTGTGACCTCCGCCACGTCTGCTCTCTGACCACACCCTTGCTGACTCATCCCCCTCTTCTAACACTTCAGCAACAGCAGCCTGACTCAAGAGCAGGCCACAGACAATGTGCCATGTCAAGGCACCTCTGTATGTGTGTACGTGATGAGTGAGTGTGTATGGAGACGTGCATGAGGGCATGTGAGGTTGTGTTCGCTTGTGTGTGTGTGTGTGTACATCACAAGAGTGTGAGTGTGTAGATAGATGTATTTCTGTTTGTGTATGCGTTTTTCTGTGTGTTTCTGTGTGTGTATGTGTGTGTGTACACAGGCCAGGTCAATGGACAGTGCAGTAACCTCAAGCCTGCTGACCATCCTGAGAGGTCAGAGTGCAGGTCAGGAGGAGGTGTAGAATTCCTCCTCTCTCTGCTTTACTCCGCATGCCCCTCACCCTGGACTGTCTGCCGGGAAACACATGCTGGCCTCAGTTGGATATTAAAGAGACAGGCACAACAAGAGACACTCGTATTATCCAAATATAACCTTCGTACACTTACAGAGGGCTGTGGAAACATTACTCTAGAGCTGTGTGCAATTTCACAGGTGTCAAACCACACTCACTTTGATGACCTACAGAAAGCTTATGTCTGTGTTTGAGGTGGTATGAACAAGTTGAGTGTGTGTTAACCATACAGACACATAGGCTGCGAGAGATTGTCTAAGCCTCTGTGTGGGGTGTTGCTGCCGCAGGACCAAGTCTGCATGCACTCGCTAGGCAAGTCACTTAATCATTTATTTCCTGCCTTTTCTTTTAATGAGCGTAAAGCAGCTGATGCCGCACCCCATAAAAACGACAGTTTAGCTCACATTTTAACAAGTTGTGAAATCATGCCACTGAGGCACACGGAGGGCCTGTGCGGGAGGTGAACAAGGCTGGCATGTCTAGGGTTAAAGGTTGCACACTACTGCCAGTAGAAAAGTGGCTAAATCTATGAGTTACGGTGCCGAATTCAGGTCAGACACACATACACACACATGCTGGAATGTGCTGTTGTGTAACCAGAAGAGAGGAGGCTGAGTGGACGAGAGTGGAGCGGAGGGGAGGGGAGAGGAAAGAGAAGGGGGTCAGCCGTAGTAGAGCGTGTTAAAGGAAAGCATGTGGTCCCAGCGGCAGCTCAGAGAGAGAGAGAGAGAGAGAGAGAGGCCCTCAGCCTCACAGAGCTGCAGTCTGCAGGTAAACTCCTGCCAGTTGCCTCACCCTGTGGCCCAGCCGCCCGGCACTCCTCTCTCCCACGCTCTCAGGCGGGGCAGCCAACCACAGTGCCCGTCTGAGCCCCTGGTCAGCTGGTTGCTTGTGCTCTCAGTGGCAGAGTGGCTTGCCCTTGTAAGGTAGGGGCCGTGAGCGGCACAGCTCTCTCGCTCGCTCGCTGTCTCGGCCCAGAGTGGCCGAGGCGGCCGGTTGGGGAGAGGGGGAGAATGCGGGGGCTGATTGGCTGCGGTGTGGGGCAGGCTGGAGCAGCGGGCACTGCAGGCTGGCGCGGACGCTGTGTGGGGACGGCGCGTACGGCCCGCTCTCGGGTTACGGCCCCTCAGTGGATCCGCTGGTGTTAAATCATTTACAGAGCGCCGAGCCGCAGGCTGCCCTGTTTATTGAACACGGAGAGATTTTCAGCACAGGCTTGCCATTAAAATCAGTCAGCAGACCTCTCCCTCTCTCTCTCTCTCCCTCTCTCTCTCCCTCCCTCTCTCTCTCTCTCCCTCTCTCTCTCCCTCGCTCTCTCTCTCTCGCAGCACAGGTGGTTTTGCTTAACCCACTTTTGTTTTTCTCTCGTTTATCCCCTTGGTTTTTTAATGCTATGATTGAATGTTGTATGACTGCAAAGCGTCAAGGAGCAAGACTTTTGGAGTGGTTTTACAGAAGAGGGGAAAAAGGAGGGAGAAAGGCATGAACTATTAATTTGCCTGTGTGTGTGTGTGTGTGTGTGTGTGGTGGGGGAGAGAGAGAGAGAGAGAGAGAGAGAGAGAGAGAGAGAGAGAGAGAGAGAGAGAAAGCTCGAGTTGTGCAGACGTGCAAAGCCATTCATTTCATTAGGAGACAGACCCTGCCATGGAGCGCGGCCCCTGAGCCTTCCTCCTCGTCAGGGCACACATCTGTTTCTGTCTGCGGAGCACGACTGTAATCTGACATGCCGTTGTAGCTCGAGGGTTTGTTTCTGTTTTGGAAAAAAAAAAAGGACGGAGGGAAGGAAAGACAAATGGAACTAATTGACATGCCCTCCAGTGCTACGTGGAAATGCTTGTTTTTGTCCTCATCCTATCCCCCCTTTGTGTTGGTCCCACTACCTTCCAACTTCTAACCAGTAGGGGATGACATGAGTTGTTGTTGGAGGAGCAGGCAAGAAACTCGTGAGACTCCCTCACGTTGGGCTGGGTGCCGCGGCAGGGCCTTCATTTTGCAGCGCTTGCCAAGGTTCTGTTTGTCCCTCCCTCCCTCCCTCCCTCCTACTCGCCCTCCTAGCCCTCTGGCTAGCTGTGTGTTGTGGAGTGTTGATGATCGTTTCCGTCCTGAGCGTGTGAGAGTGAGGACACGTGAGGAAGCCTGTCTCCTGCTCCTGTGGCCAGGCCAGCCCTGTGTGTTTTTTGCGACGCACGTCACACACACATGCGTGCATGCACACGTCTCAAACGCACACACGCACAGACACACACACACACACACACACACACACACACACATACACACACACATACGCACACGTCACACAGACACAAACAAATGTTCTATGAGGGGTGTGGTGACAGGACACAGACACAGCACGTTCCTAGACAGTGGACGTCCCTTATCTGAAAGGAGATCTTTCTTCTGGGCTCCCCGCCCCCATTGGCTCTGTCTCGGTCTGCTGTTTTTCTCTCCAACTACTCCTCTGTTGAGGATGACACGTCACATCACCCCTCCCACTCCACAGCACCCTAAATATAAACATGTGTACGGACAGACTGTGTGTGTGTGTGTGTGTGTGCATGCGCGTTTATGTGTGTATTTGTGTGTGACGAGCTTTTGTTGATGAGGCGTTGTTGAAAGGCCCTGCAGATGAATATGTGTATAGTCCTGGGGCCTCTCTTTTTCATTCCACTCATTCTATTTTCATCCCCCCTTTACCTCTCTCTCTCTCTCTCTCCCTCTCCCATCTGTTTCATGTTCTGCCTTTTGTTGCCGGTGGCCAGATGTGGGCCAGTCCGCTAGTGACCAGCGTCCAAACACCAACACGGACGCACGCACACACAAACTCACTCACACGCAACACAGCATTCCAGAGAGCCAAGCACGCCGTTTTAAGTAGCTTCTATTTTAATATCTGTTTGTTTTGGTTGTTTCCAAAGTGCGCCTGCATCACATAAACAGCTTAGCGCCAGGCTGTTCAGTTTGATGATGGGGCATTTGAAATGGGGCATTTTGAAAAACCTGCATTGGTTGAGAACTGGCATAGCTGTGCACATGCAGCTGATACTGTGTCATGGATATCCTCCGATTGACGCATTAACTGTGCGGCATGGCATGTGCTGTGGAGTGGGAGCCAACAGGAAGCCTACAGGGGGGCGCTGTGCCATCTCTGAGTGCTCTGAGGGCAGCTCGCCAAAATGAGGAGAGGAAGAGGATACCCCGCCGGGGTGTGGGCTTGACCTTTGACCTCTACGGGTGGAGCAGCAGCGTTGGCTGTGGGCCAAGGGAAGCGTCACAGGTTGTGGCTCCTTAAGGTTCAGACTGACCACAGAGCTGTCATTCCTCTGTACTGGGGTCCGTGAGAGAGGGTTGCTGTGGCGTCACCCTCCGTGTGTGTGCTCATGTAGCCCATGCTGTCGTACGCTCTGTCTCTTTCCCCTCCGGTGGGATCTAGAGTTTCCCTCCCCAGGGGGAGAGACATTGTTTTGCATGTCACAGAGATGGCGTGTGAACATTGACTCCATGTGTGAGGCTGTGTGAGTGTGTGTCTGAGAGAGAGAGAGTGTGTGTGTGTGTGTGTGTGTGTGTGTGTGTGTGTGTGTGTGTGTGTGTGTCTGAGAGATTGAGTGAGTGTTGAACAGAGAGTGGTTGAGGTCTGTTTGGCTGGTCAGACCATATTGTCTTGTACTGTCTCCTCTAGTGCGCTATCCCATTACACAGCAGCCCCATCCTCTGAAGCCCCCTCCCCTCCCGTGGTGCAGTCTGTGTTAATCTGTGTTCTGCTGAAGAGACCCCTGGGCCTGCGTGTATTCGTGACACAGCTGGACAGACAGAGAGACAGAGCAGGTGATGATGGGCAGCAACTGGGCATGTATGGAGGAGGCAGGGGCAAGCAAGCACAAGAGTTTGGTCAGGTGGTCACTTCCTGGTGGACGTGCGGAGCTCGAGACAGACAGCTTTTACTGCCGTGTTACCAGCCATTACAGCCCATCAGGGACCTGTAGCATCTGCCATCAGGAGCCCACAGCAAAGCCTCTCACACACATTTACGGGCCCTTACAGTCCCACTGCTCCTCATTACAACCTAAATGTCACCACCTTCACTTGGTCCCCTGTGGTGGCGAGTCCAGCATCCTGTGGCGTTCTGGTCAGAGAAATCATGACTACGGTGTCCACACTTGGCCAATTAGTGTTGCATGGCTTCATATTGCTGTCGTCTGGATGCACAGATTTTTCCGGTGGAAATCTGGTGTAAAATGGATTTTGGATATGCTTAGCATTATAACGAATTCGAACGTTCGTTGGGGGGCAAATAAACACTAATCCGATGCACTCTAAACTAGCTTGTTTTTAGCCAATTTACAGACAATACCTTGAGTCGTTTGCTGGTCGGCGCCATTTAACAATTTTCCCTTTAAGGTGATGATTCCCGTTGATTAAATTTTTTGAGCAATGTTGCTGGGCAACCACATAATTGGTTCCATGTGTTCTGATTGGATGATCATGACAATTTGCACACTGATAATTAAAGTACTCCAGAAAAAAACATGTTGCCCAAAATGTGCCTGAAAACAACACTCAGGAAGACCATTGCCCAGCAACATTGCTCAAAAGTTGCCTTGCGTGTCATCAGCTGTTTGTGTGCTAGGTCACGAGATCAGTCTGTGTCTGCCTTTATAACTGATCAGTCTGCCTGTATAACTGTTCATGAGAATAGAGGTTAAGGCATTTGAGTAGCCTAAGAGTGTGTGTGTGTGTGTGTGTGTGTGTGTGTGTTGTGGGAAGATGCCCATGAGAACACAGCTCTGTGGGTAAAAGAGCCTCTTCTCACACTGGAATCCTTAACCAGAGTTTTACTGGGCAAAGTGGATCCCGTCTGGCAGTGTAGATATGGGAGCCCAGGGCTGTGTACAACAAACAAGCTGGTGGCCAGGCAGGCCAGGCGGCCCGGCACAGAGCCGCATGTCAGTCCAGGGCCTGTGCGCTGTTTAAGTGATCTGATAAACATTGCGTGCGCCGGGCCCACTGTCGGAATAACAAGCAGAACGTGAGTTGAGAGGGAAGGGGAGGGAGAGAGAAAACACACACGGAGTGGTGGTGCGTCACGGCAGGGGCCAGCACGTTGCCCCGAGCCACTCTTCAGCACACACACACACACACACACACACACACACACACACACACACACACACACACACACAGAAAGTGGGACAAAAACACAGTGATGCAGAGAGAAATGAAAAGAAAGAAAGGACAAAAGAAGAGAATTAACTTTAGATGAATTGACAGGAAAGAATGCAGATCACAAGGGATTCTGCTAAATAGTGTGTCATGTCTGCTAAATAGGGTATCATGTTTATAGTGCCAAAGGCACAGGCTTACAAGATATTGTTAATGTAATTGTAATGTTATTACAATTTACATTTATATTAATGTTAATGTAATAGGAGCTCTGGGCCACTTTTAAAATACAGAACTTTGTGGTTGAGTTTAGTTTTGGTCATCTTAAATCAGACGTCGGGCATCTTTTTAAATGTAAAGGCAGAATGAAGGTTTATAGCTATACAAATGGTAAATAAAAATATCTGTGCTAAAGCTAACTGATGTTTTCAAGCATACCAGCATTACAAATGGCTGCTGTTTGGTCTTAATTCGGTCAACATGTTCATTTCCCACTTTAAGGTTTGGAAATTACATTGTTATTCAACTGCTCAGCAATTTATGTAAAGGCAATTATTGTTAGTTTCACGACAAGCTGTTTTCGAAAAGGAGTTTGTAAAAAAGGATGTAGATCACGGCAGGATCAAAAGGCGAAATCAAAGGCAGAAAAACAGCCGAGCAGGCAGCCTTCTTTCAGCCGAGCAACAGCGTAAACACACCGGGGAAAAAAAAAACACAGAGAAAATGAAAAGCATAACTGCCATGTTCCTATTTCTGCCAGCGCTTTCCGCTGCATGGACCACACCCCATTCCTGCTCCCCTCTGAACTGGGGCCGAATCACTCCCAGCCTTCTCTCTCCTGGTGTGTGTGTGTGTGTGTGTGTGTGAGAGAGAGAGAGAGGAGCTGTGCAGGTGGGAGTTGGGCCTGGCTCTGGTAAATAAACAGTAGTAAAGGCGCGGGCACTCGGGATTGGGGATTTGGGGTGGGGACATTCGCTGGTGCAGGGGGGCACGTCCTGTTTTTTCTGGAGAAGTGTGAGAGAGGAGAGTAGGGAGGGGGGGGGGCCGGAGGCCGGAGGGCTGGCTGTTGGCTCGGGTTACCCCCTCGGATGATGTGAGCGTGTGGAGCCAAGCCCGCCGCAGCTGAGCATACTCACTTGCTGCACTCAATGGCCCCTTTTTTCCAGGCCAGGGATGAACGTTACCAGTGCTCCCTCTCTCTCTCTCCTTCGCTCTCTCTCTCTCTCTCTCCCTCGCTCTCTCTATCACTCTCTCTCTCTCTCCCTCGCTCTCTCTCTCTCTCCCTCGCTCTCCTACATGGCCAGCACCCCTCCTCCGCTCCCCTGCGGCCAACCTCCCTTTCCTGCCGGCTTCCCTTGGTGCTGCTCCAGCTGCTTGATGTGGTGGGAGCAGGCAGGTTGGAGGTGTGGGCCCCCACCCTTCTCCCATCTAAACACTCCTGTTCTCCAGCAAGACAAGGACCCACTGGTGCCAGCAGGTTGGAGGAAGAGGGCCTCAGGGAGAGACGCGGCGGAGTGGTGCAGAGCAGGAGGGGTGTGTGTGTGTGTGTGTGTGTGTGTGTGTGTTGGGGGTGGGGGGGGTTGAGCGGTGGCCCCAGGGGAAGAGAGGGAATGAAAGCGAGCGGGAGGACTTTCACACACTCCTGAAGCAAAGGCCCGTCTGTGTGTCTCTCTGCACCTGCACAGCGCCCAGACCACAGAGATTTGATTCTGGTGTGTTTTCTCTTCTCTCCTCCACTCCCTCCCTCTCCTGACATTTTATAAAGCTGTTTTTTCCCCCCCTCTCTTGTGAGACTCCTGGACTCATGGAAGTCTGTTTTCTGTCAGGGTGTTGGAGGGAACAGTGGAGAGGCTGGAGAGAGAAAATGGTGGTCCTGGTCCCTGTGGTCAAGCACTCACTCCTGGATGGCCAACAAAACAAAAGCCCCACACCTCTGTCTCCCAAAACAGAGAGGGGTAGAGAGAAGGAGACTAAAGGCTCATATAGTGTGTGTGTGTGTGTGTGCTGAGAAAGCAGGAACTCACACAATGAACAAAGTTCTCTAGAAGGGAGGAGAGAGGTGGTCAACACGGGACCCTGAGGCGTCAGTGGGTCTCCTAGAGGAGCAGGGTCCTTCCTGTCAAGTCAACGCCCACACTATATGCATGAGTGGATATTTGTGCGTTTTTGTGCATATCATTTTAACGCCTCTTTGGCATTCATTCATTAGGGGGCTGCCTGCCGTGTGATTAGGGCTGGTGGTGTGTGTGTGTGTGTGTGTGTATGTGTGTGTATGATTGGTATTGGTGTGGTACGTGGGTAAGTGTGAACCATACGTGGTTGTAAGGCGGTGAGAGTGTGTACAGTATGTGTGTGTAAAAGTGTTTCACATGCTGCAGTGATGTAGATTTGTTTAGAAGGCTGAAGCCTTTAATGAGATAGCACTGGAGACACACATCATCTAGGAGTCAGTGTGTGGGATGGGCTCAGCAGTGGAGGATGGTACTGCTGGTGCTGTGGTGAACCTCATGGGTGTCTGCAGGGGAAGTGGGTGATTCTCAGGGTTTGGAGTGTGTGTGTGTGTGTGTGTGTGTGTGTGTGTGTGTTTGGAGTCTCTGTGTGTGTGCACACGCGTTCCCTCAAGCAGAGGTTGTGACCGAGAGGCATGGGGAACAGGATAGAGGCCGATGCGACTGGGGGTTGTGTGTGTCTGTGTGTGTGTGTGTGTGTGTGTGTGTGTGTGTGTGTGTGCCGGCGTGAGGCTGATGCGACTGGGGGTTGTGTGTGTCTGTGTGTGTGTGTGTGTGTGTGTGTGTGTGTGTGCGTGCGTGTGTGTGTGTGTGTGTGTGTGCCGGCGTGAGGCTGATGGGACTGGGTGTTGCGTGTGTCTGGGTGGCGGCGTGCAGCCCTGTGTTGGTGGGGCCTGCGTCTCCTCAGGGCTTTGCGCCATATAGCCTCGCAGTCTTGCTGACTCTCTGCCAAAGGCCTTTGGGTTACCCAGGGGAACGGGCGTCACTTAGGCCTGTGGTCTCTTGTGTACTGCACGCGTCAGGGGTGCAGGAAAGAGCTGGCGCCACCCCTTAAATATCGAGGTCAGTGTGTCAGGCAGAAGTGTGTGTATGTGTGTGTGTGCAGTTGGAATATCTGTTTCCATGACCAGCCTATACTTTAGTGCAGCTTACGACAGTTCCTTGGTGAGCGTTATAGGCTGGTTGAAGGTTGACGGTTTCAGTCAGCAGGTGGCCTTCTCTCCTCTGCCCTAAATGGACTGTGGTGAGCTGTGATTGCTGTAATCTGTTTAAACCACTTTTCTAATGTTATGTGTGTTTGATGGCATATGTGATAAACAAAGGCCCTGCTAAAGTAACACTCCCACTCTCTCAGATGGCTGTGAAGTGTTTAGCTGTGGTGTGGTGTGGTGCACAAGGTGCTGCGGAGGCCTGAGCTGTGTGCTGTGCTGTGCTGCTCTGTGTCAGCTCCTAAGTGGTGACCCTGTGTTGAGTGGGCGTGCCGCCCCCCCCCCCCCCTTTCTCTGGCTGTTGTGCCCACGCTCGTCAGCAGAGTGCCCGGCGTCGTGGGCACAGAGCAGAGTTCATTAGCAGCGTTGGAACCGGTGGCCCGGCCGCCCCCACCAGCCTGACGTCAGGAGCGGAGAGCCCGTCTCTCCCGGCACCCGCTGGTCGCTGTAGTAACGGGAGTGTGTGGCCCCTCAGCTCTGGACGGTTGCATAATGTTGTCGAAAGAACAGCGCGCTGCCGGCACGCTTATGCAACCCCCTCGCGGGTGTGTGTACATGCGTGACTGTATTTGCATCGGTCATTAAGCCTGTAAGAGTACCTGACCCACCCTTTGACACCAAAGAGGCTAGCAGACTTCCACTCAAACCAGACAGCAAAACAGACAGCAGTGCTGACGTAAAGTCATGGTTTGTTTGTGTACAACAGAAAAATAACAATTCAAATTTGAGCTTCTGTGGAATTTCAATGAGAGAGGCTATTGACATGTGGCAGGCAGACACTGACCTGTGAAGAGTTTGCAACGCAAATCTTTGAATTGATTTGTCTGTGTGGTTGGAATGGGCCTGGAGCAAAGAAGC
>NC_055957.1:24386339-24453839 GCF_018492685.1 Alosa sapidissima | reverse complement strand
AGTCTATATTTCCTGTATTAAATTTTGTATTATATTTTCCTAAATGTTCCTATAGAAAAGACAAAAAAGAAGAGTATATCTATAGATATGAGAGATGAGAGACAGGAGGCCAGGCTTGTCCATGGGAGAGCTGGCGACTGGAGTATATCTATATATATGAGAGATGAGAGACAGGAGGCCAGGCTTGTCCAGGGGAGAGCTGGCGACTGCTGGTCTCCCCGGCTCTCCCGCTGTCATTCTGTGCCTTTGGTGAGCCCCGTCCCTTCCCACCCTCGCATCCCTTCTTTCCCTCCCTCCATCCCTCCCTCCATCCCTCCATCCAGCCCTACTCAGGTCTTCGCCCTGTCGGACACTCCCACTGCCCCCTGAAACTAGTCCATCCCCAGGCCTCTGGGGTGCAGTGGAACAGGCCTGTCGTAATGCCTTGCCAAACAGTGCTGAGTGATGGGTACGTGGGTACATGAAGAACCAACAAAGAATTTCCCATCATTCCTGTGCCTCCATGCAACTGCCCCAGGTCCATCCCAGCCCCCGGCCTGCCACCCAGAACACACAGTTGGCAGCTGTCAGTATCCCTGCCCTCCATTTTGGGATGACAACCCCGCTGCCCCTTCCCCTGCGTAGCGTTGGACGCCGGACACTCTCTCTTTATCCCCCGCCCGCCTCACACTTTGTGCTTCTTGTTATTTGCAACATTGCTTTGTTTGTCTCATTTCTTTCTTTTCATATTTGAAAAAAAAACAAAAAAAAACAATGACGTGGAGTACACTGGGAGAAGAGCAACAAAATCTAATCAATAATGGCAGCTTGAGGTGTTCTCCTGCCTTCTCCTGGTGGCCATCCCGGCCATAGTGTTAATGTGTGCCCCATGGGATCGTGGGTACTGATCCTCTCAGTTACAAGGCGCAATACAGCAATATGACCATCTTGTGCTTTCTGTTCGAGGTAAGAGGGGGGTGTGGGGTGACAAGGGGGATTGCTTCAACTCTGTGGTGCATTTTGTGACCAACTCTTTTGACATTTCTTTTTCATATTGATTTGTTTTACCTCTCCACTCTCATACACTGAGGTAGAGAGCAAAGAGTGTTTTGTTCTTTTTGAAAAAGCTAAAAAATGTATGAAGAGTTTACATTCATGTTGAGGAAATACATGACTGTTAGTAGCAAAAATGTATTTTTTTTTCTTTCAGTTTGTTGTTTAAAGAACAACTGAGTGACATGTCAAAAACAATTGAAAAAAAAATCATAACTCTTGCACAGAACCTCCCGTATGCAATGTTGAATTGGGATTTAACTGAATGGTAGTTGTAGGCCAGATATGAGATTTTGTTTTTCAGCAGGCATCATTTTTAAAGGTCACATGTGTCACTTTCAGTGTTTGTGATGAGTTAGCTCAAGTGTGATACTGCGCACTTCTGGAAGACCACTGAATGCACGACAGTGTCCATGAAAGTCCTTTTGGTGATGTGCCTTCGAAAAACAACATGTACCGAGATTGTACATTGTGATTAGAGACTACGGACACAGCTTGTGTTGTCTTGGAGCTTCGGAACACTAAGCTAGTGAGTGACCACCTATAACAGGTTGATCGCAACTGGAATCACCAAGGTAGTCCAGATCTGATGCATCAACAGTCCAGTCACAATGAGAGGGTGGAAGACAGAGGAAATTGATATCAGAAAGAATAGAATGATTCTTGTGGTGCTGTGCGATCGTCAACCCCCCTTCCTTCAACCAAATGTCACCAACTGAGCCAGCCAATGGGCTGCCAAGTCAAAACATGTCAGCTCTTGTGAGCGCTGAGAGAGGGCTGCCTAAAAGCCCTCAGCACTGAAATCCATCAGTGTGTTACTTGTGTACGTGTGTGTTAGCATGTTTGGAACAGCCCAAAATGAACAGCATGACGGCGATTGAGGTTGTCTGTGTGATGAGAGCTGCCAGAAAAGGGAGTGGGGAGAGTTAAGTTGGGGTGGATGCAAGATGGCACTCCAGACGTAAGGCTAAGAGGAGAGGGTGCACACAGGGACAGGGACACACTGGGACATTCCTGCTGTTCCTCAAGTTCTCTACAGATAGTATATAAGAAGAAACGAAACCCTCACTTCATAATTATAAAAAGATATTCCTGCCAAATAATTTGTCACTTTGATTCATCTGCACTCACTCTTAAGAGTTGTTTGAGAGGGTGTCTCATGTAATTCCATAATAGCTTTACATATAAATGTAGATTTCTATTTTAGTGGATGTATTCTCTTGTTTACCCCCAACCCCCCTGTCATTGTCAGATTAGAATGTGTCCTCCATGGTGGAGTCTGGAGTGTCTTTCCTGAGCTTTTGCTGTTGTCCTGTGTCAAGTGGAGAAAGAGCAGAGATCTGTGCACGAGTGTGAGCTCTCCTCTACTGGGGCAGGGCTAGAGATTCTAAGGGCAGGGGAAGGGAAGACAGGGTGGACAGGAAAACACTGAGCAGGGAGTGTTCTGTGCCCGAGACCTGTGAATATGTTTCCTTTAGAAAGATGTGTAATATGCATACAGAAGATGTGTTATATTATATAAGTTCTTTTTTGTGTACACATTAAGTACCTGGTGCTAGCTACATTTTCTAGCACACACTTGAAGGTATTGTGTATTCTTTCATTGTAATATAAGTAATTAAAATGTTTTATACATACCTGTGTGGCTGTTAATTGGTTTACTCGTTCAATAGTCAAAATCATCAAAAATCACGTTATCAATGAACATATACATCTTTAATTTAATGAATACTAGTAAAATAGGGTACATTTACAAAATAATTGTAATGCAGAGGGGACAGCTTTGAAATGATTTTTAGATTGTGAATTTGTATTCTGTAACAAAATCTGTCTAGCATTCACACAACACATGATATAACTAACCCAGTGTTCCAACTCTGAACCTTTTCAACCAACCGCCCTCTGCTGTTTAACAGCTGCAAAGACATTCTGAACCTTGAACGATCAGCACACACAGAAGATACACATACTGATATTTTGCTTACATCAGTGGTTCTGAAACCAAAGACGGAACTAACCTGCTAGTTCTTCAATTTAGGTGGATTAAAGCTATACCACATGCCGGCTATAGGCCTTGCATAGTATAGAACATATCTTTCCTCATCTTTTAGAATTGTACAATATTAGTGGTCACCAAGTCCATAAACCCAAACCGGCACATTCCAGCTATTCCAAAACAAATGTGTTCAGCCCGGCATAGCACAGCACAGCAGAAAAACATGTTAACATTTTCATATGTGTAAACAAAATGCAGCCCCTGTTGTTTTTCAGAGATTGTAGTGATTTCTGTATTGCCTTGACATAATGTTTCAAATTACCATATCCAGCCATAATTGCCATAATTACCATCATCCTCTTGGGATGGCATATATAGCATAAGGCAACATTTACCATACACTAAAAAATAGGATTAGTAATCAAACATATCACGATGACTCAAATCAATACTTATTAATACATACAGATCTAAGATCCTCCTGATATAACAAAATAATTAGAATTAAAAAAAAAAATCCAATGATATCCATAGACATGGAATGCAGGCGTGTCCTTCAGGACACCTCAGATACATCCCATATCTGACTAAATCACTCTGACTGATATAACTAAAATAACCCACATTATCCACATGCATGACATGATTCATATTTTGAAATTAAGTAAAATATTCTAGCATAATATGTTTCTCATGAGAAACTTTGTCTTCTTTCTCTGTGCAATTGAAATGTGTGTGCATCCTTGCATTCAAATGAGTCTCATGCGCTCCGTCTCGGAGCATGGGAGAGGTAAGAAGCAGAGAACAGTCACTCTGAAGAGAGATTGCACCACAGTGCAGTACCTGAGAGTCAGTGCTACGTCATTTAAAATGAGAGAGAACGAGAGATCAAGAGACTGAGAGAGAGATATAAATATAGAGAGAAAGAATAGATAAACAGGCTTGATCCCATTAAGGCTCCGATCAGAGGAAAGGCACACCTGTTTGGTTCTCTGTGTGTGTGTGTGTGTTTGTGTGTGTGTGTGCACTGCAAGTCAAGTCCCAGTGAGTGGCGTGTCCCAGTCAAACATACTGGCTGGGTTTCTGTGGGCTGGCGGCCGAGGCTAGTGTCTTGGCCTTCTCTGTGGCGGCCATAGCGGCCCCCTTGGCCTTCTCAGACGCGTCCTTCACCGAGTCCCTGAGGAGCCACTGGGGCACTTCTCCTGAGACACAAAACACAAAACAACATGTGAAGAAAGATGTGGAGGTTTTCACAAACAAATAGAATAATTTAGAGCATTACTAATCATCCTCCTATGTTACACTTTACACACAACTACCTTCCATATTTCACTTATTACAGGTAACATTTTAGTACTGAATAAACCTTTTTGAAACACAAAGTCTTTGGATAATTCAATTCAGTTATATTTTATAAATACTATACCATATTTGAACTGAACTAACATGGATATGTCTGAGGGTGCTTTACAGAGCCCAGCTTGACTTTGAACTCAAACCCTCTAAAGCAAGTACTAAAAGCAACAGGACTGTAACCATTTCATCTTATATAAAAATTAAAAAAAACGCCAAAACACAACAGCGCTTATAAAGGCCTGATATAACAGCCTGCTTATATGGGTGAATGAGTAAGGTGAACTCCATGAGGTGACAGCATTGCATATGACCTTTGGGTGCACATGCAGGGGTAACTCCAGGCGTCTGGTATGGCATTGATTACAGGGCCGCTGGCCTGTCATCACACACTGCCAGAGACAGCACTGTCTGGGCAGCCCTGGCATCTGGAGAGCCCACTCCAGCAGGAATGCCATGGTGAAGATTCATCTCATAAACCTCCACGGCTCAGCTTACGGAAGGTGAGCACTTGGGATGTGTTGTATGACATGTTAACTTATTCACCAGATCAGGGGAGGCAGCAAAATCACAACAGAACAACTGAATCACACAACCAGCAAAATATAAAACAAAACAATGTCATGACGATTGAGGAACTGGACAGATCAGTGTGGTGATGAACCTTCCATCTCCAGAATACAACAGAGGCCACAGTAAAAGGGAGAGCCTCGCACACACAGTGGACTGTGGAAGCCTGGGGCCTTATGGGAGAGCAGCAGCCTTCAGTGCAGGCAGGGTTCTATTTCTGGTGGAGAGGGGGGTTTTCGGCTTTTTGGCCGAGCTGCTGGGGTCAACGTGCTGCACGCCAAGCCCCTGCACTCCGCCACCAGCAGACACTCAAGGAACTCAGGACACAGAGTTCTGGGCAGGGAGACAAGGCACGACGGATGCAGGACACAAAACAGAGGGGGGGGGGGGGGGGGTGGTGATGGTGAGTGCAGGAGTGTGCTTTGCGATGGGGGTGGGGTCTCCTTTAAGTGTCCTGAGTTGCTCTCTCTGCCAGAGGGACAGTGCAGGAATGCAGGGTGCTGTGAATGGGGCTGTGAGGGGCTCTGTTCAGGCTCAACTTCAAAAACATGACACACCACTGGCTGCGCACACCACTTTTAAAAACAAAGACTTGGACATGGGTTATGAATGACTGCTGCTTTGTAACTTCAAACCAACGCCTCGCATGTGAGTATAATTACCCCATGAGTATCTGATGTCTGGACTAACCCCCCACCCCCCCTCCTCGACCCAAACGCTCTCAACCTCGACCCTCCTCTCCAACAGGAGGGCTGAGCCACTGACCAGAATAGCTCGAGCCCCGGGGTCCTCGGGCGACGGACGATGCGTTAGCGGAGCCTGTAGGCAGGGGTAGGAGGCGTGAGTGGAGGGGCCCCTCTCTCCACCGAGGAGCGCACTCAGAGGGGTTTCCCGCCCCACCGCGCCTGCGTCTGACGAGCTGCAGGGCAGACGAGAGACACACACCACACCCCCTCCCACTGGATGACAAAAACAGCAGTAAGAGATGAGCGGGCTGCCACCGATATGCACAGACCAGCGCCATGATCTGTGGAGCCGCCCCATCATCTCCAGAACTCACGGAGCCATGAGAGCAGACTAAGGCTTTTGCAAAAGGAAAAGGAAAGTAAACTGGCCTTTGAAGGTGGGCTGAGCTGCACTTAAAAATACCGTTTTTTTGGGATGTGGAGAGAGAATGCCAGTAGTTGAGGAGGATTTCTCTATTTTGCATCATCCCAGCACTTGGTGTAGAAAGCAGTCCTTCCCAGGACGCAGCCTCAGCCCTACACTGTAGCCCTGTTGCAGGATGTCCGGATCAACACAAGTAATAATTAAGCATGGCAGTGCAGGGTGGGAGCCACATTGGACTGAATTAGATTTCATATATTGGCATGTATTGGGATTTAAAATACTGTATGATAGTGATTTGTGATCGTGGTATATTTGAGATACAATACTCAATATTTGTCTCTAATGATATAATTATTTTCAAGCATCCAAACCAAAACCCAGCAAAAAAAATCATATATAAATCAAGTAACCTAATTGCCTGAAAGGGGTGAAATTTTAACATTTTTGATCAAGGAGGTCTCCAGACACACAAGCGGAGACAATGGAGAGGTCAGTGTGATGGCTCAAACCACGCATGCAATGGAGGTTGTGTCAGTTCACCTTGAGGTTACTTTAGTCTATCTGTATTGCAAAATGTACTTTTTGTCCCCACTGAGGCACAAACAAGTAGCCTGGGAAAACCATTGACAAACTTCCAGCAAATTTGAGATTTGCTCTGCAAGTCCGTCTGGCCAAGAGCCCATTCAAGCCCATTTCCAATTTTCCTAAATCCAGGCACCAATCACAACCGTTGAGGCGGGCTTTACACGATGACGATAGAGCAATGTTGAAGCCGTTTTTTTTTTTTAAATATCAATGATGACTGCTGCCAAGGAACAGCGCTTGTTTGAAGCTGCTATCGCATCGGTTTTAGACAGGGAGTTAAAAGAAAGTTTCCCATACTGTTTTGTTATGTTTGAATGTGTGAAAATGTACAAAAATGGAAGGGATACCTATATGTGATATCTGCATCTACTATTTTGTTAATTTATGCAGTAGCTTAGGGTGAACCGATGACACCTAGCCTACAGAAAACACTTAATTCTGAATTGATGTGCTATGCTGACTTGTTTTAATAAACCATTGGTGGCATACATACATCACAGTAATTTATTTCGTTAGTCATCATGTTCATTTCCACAATATCTGGTCAGCTTCTTTATCATCAACTACACCGTTTCAACCAGAAACTCTCAGAATGCTAAAAAAATGAAGTGAACACATTGCAACATCGAGAGTTTTTATGGGAAGAAAAGGATTTGCAGACCACTAGCCGCTGCATTAAGCAACACTTCAGTGTTATTTGCCTCGAAATAATTCCGGCATAATTGCTTTGAACGTTTCAGTGTTTCACAAAGCCTCGCTTTGCCCATCTCTGTCAAAGATGTTGGTCGAGTGGCGGTGGAGCCATCAGATGCATTGCTAGCCTACATCCTCTTCGAAATCTAATATTGTGGGACGTTTACATAGCTTAAACTAGGCTATATATTTATTTCATCCCCCATGCCTGTTTTATATGTCCCGGCCAGAAAGGACAAATGAAACAAAATGCACGTTCGACTTTTTGCTGAAATAACTCCTGAACGGTTTTGTTCAGAGCTGAAAATGCAATTGTGTTTGACAGAGGGCAGATGTAGGTTGCTAGTGACAAAATATTAGCTTTCAGTGTGGTACGATGTCTTTGTAAATTATGTTTAATTAAAAAAAGTGTTTCATTCTTCCCCGTTCTCCCCTAACCTACAACCAGACAGTAAACTGTTGCAAATTGTGTGTTCCCGTCTCTTTCGTTGCTCTGATTGGTTTTCGGTCTCTCCAATTGTGTCCGGATGCATTTTGATCCTTTGGAAATGGGCTGTGAATTAACCTTCCCCAGACCCACTCTCAGTTGAGAAGGGTCTGGTGTCAACCGGGCTAACAAACAAGAGTATCTATGAGCGTGGTACAGCTATGGGGAGTGGCATGACAACGGTCCAACTAAAGTTATTCACAAAACATCTTCTGGATGGGAACTAGGCAATAGGACAAACAAAATAGAGGGGTTCTAGCTACACCAACTCAAAAACAGCTATTGTGTATACAGTACACTGACAATTAAGTCTGGTACAATTCTACAATTGGAGCTAGCAGAAGAGATCTAGAACATTCTGCCAAGCAAAAGGCTCTGGCATGCATTATGACCATATGCCTCAGAATAAAGCCATACAGGAATACTTACCACCACTGTGAGCCTAAAGCAGAGTCCTATACTTTAGCGTATGTATGCAAGAGACAGAATTACACACAGATAGTGATCAGCAAAACAGCCCTAGACCACTCTATGGGCCATGCTAATGCTTAGAGTCCACTAATATAAACTTCAAGGCCCTCTACATAATGCTCACACACTATGAATTAATTTATCACTGTCTATGTGGCACACAGGCTAAGAATCATCAGTCAGAGATTCATTGCCTCAGCGACATTGCAGCTTCCTCCATAGACAAGCAGTTGTCTAGGTTCTGACTTTTTCCATCCGTGCGGACGTGTGCAGGAAATATGAATTCAGCCACAGAAAAGGGAAATAGGCACACTGACTTTAAAACTTTGGAGATATTTTCATGCAACACTAGACACGCACACAGATTTCTGTTGGCAACTCAGAGTTGGTCACCAGAGGATGAGCCAATTCAACAGTAATGGTGCTAGAGCTATTACTGTCCCTAAGGATTTCAGGGAGTGCTCTTAAGACATGATGGAAAATGTGACGCATAACCAGCATCTAACCCATCCCAGAGTACTGGTTATCATTTCCTATGGTTCTAAAAGAATGAGGATAGATGCCAGAGTGTGAGTGCGGTGGACATACCGTGCATGTTGGCCAATACGTATTCCAACCCCTTCATGGCTTTCACCTGGTTACTCTTGAAGCGTGCCAACCCAAACTCCTGTGGAAAGACAATTGAACGCACAATTGAGAAATGTGTTGTTAGTGTGGATAAAATCCTTTAAAGGAAAACACTCACTCACACACACACACACACACACACACACACACACACACACACACTTCCTCCATCACACAATCAGCCTCAACACAGACAGCTCTCATTTGCCCCTTTTCCTCTCTGGCCCACCCTCCTCCCTCCATCCCTCCAGGACATCCAAGGCTGCCATACAGCACTAATGTGGAGACCAAAATAACAGTCTGTAGTTCTTCCCCTCCACTGCTCAAGATTTACTTCTCCCACTCTTGGCATTCAGAATCCAGCTCTCCTCCACCTGGCTCTGGTGCCTGACCCATAAACTACCCATATTCCCCTTTCCATAAATCTGGGTCAATATTTACAAAAATAATAAGAACAGTGCTTGCAATATCCAACAGGGAGGAGATATTTGGTCACTGGGATGTCATTCTCCAAACAAGTGTCAAAATCTTTGGTGATTGAATGCTAGTAGGTTTAACAGGTGGCCCATTTATGATGTGATCCCCAGGGCCATTTCATCTCATATGTTAAACGGCACTGAACACTCACTGGAGTAGAGACTAGGAGCTGACAAGTAGATGGCCGGCACAAGCAACTAGTCAGTGTTGCCTCCCGACTGGACTGGGGTGCTTGGTGTGTTGTGTGCAGGGTGCGGTCCTACCTGGATGGGTCTGGAGAAGCCGTAGATGCCGGATGAGATCCAGGCCTCGCGCTGGATGTCGGTGCAGTGCGGCCGCTCCTCCGACTGCTGGAACACGCAGCGTTCCCGCACCGTCTGCACACAAGCACGGCTTTAGAACCAGGACTTCACACAGGAAACAACATTACTAGAAAAGAACTACAACTGAAAAAAATAATAACAAAACCGAGACGTGCAACAGAGCCATTATGTCTTTGTATGGCATTCCTAATCCAATGATCAAAGTTATGTCACTGCCTGACTGACCTGCAGGCCCCCTAAAAGAGCTATCTGGCGCATTTGCAACACGGAGAGGAACAGTCGGTATAAGAGCGTGGAGCAGGTCAGACAGAACCGCATGCTGCTTGTTGGACAACAAGTCCTCTGTAACCTTAACAAATAGACTAGGTGCACGAAAGGCTTTTCCTGTACTCTCATGTATTTCCGGTGGACCGTTAACTGTGCTGTAACAACATCTTCTGTTATATTCTGCTCCTTACCTTCACTCCGACACTGAATATCTTGTTTTCCCAATAATAACAATTTTAACACGCATAAATCCTTCTTTATCGTAACATGCGGATTCCCTAGTGCAACCCCCAACCGGGTCTGTGTGTAGACACTAATTACATTAACAATAGCAGCAGGTTCAAACATACCTGACTCCACTGGAAACAAACCAGCGCACAGAGAGCATTTTGTGCACGTAGTCTATTCTTGCACTTCTAGGTCTTAGAAAATCCACTACCACCATGCACAACCGGTTTCCAGGGCAGCTGGCAGGGCTTGATCAGCCATTTATAAACATGTTACTAGTGATTTCAAAGAGGTGATTCATGACTTATGACCATAACATCTGGTCTAATATCAGGACAAAATAAAAATAAAAAATAGATAAATTACTTGACTAAGTAAGAGCAAATAGACAAGAGCATCAGCACCAGGAACCATTTTCCTACTTGGCCCAATAATCTAAATCTTAAAGTTGGCCAACATTTTTGCATACTGAGTGGCATAATTCTGCAGCTGTCTTGGGGAGAAAAACATATAAACCTTCCAATTTATACACAATGGAAAACTTTGTGGTTTCCGAATCTCCCAAATCAAGGAATTTTCCTTACACAGAGGCGTCTTTGTGGTCTGTGCCAGGATGCCGTTGCTAACCAGCACAAACAGGCCTGGTGTGTGAGAGTGGCTGAGGAAAGGCCTGCTGGGGGAACGTGCCCTCTGACTCGTGATCTGGGACACCCAGGGCCAGCCACTCAAGAACACCCACCAACCGACACATACTGACCAGAAATCAAATTTAAAAAGGCTAAAAACACACAAGTTCAGCGAGTCATAGGTTGCACGAGGCTTTTGGAAGAACACTTAGTTCTGCTTTTAACCTATATCTAGGGACAGTATCAACTTGAGAAAACAGAAATTAGCTCCAGAGTCTGTTGTGCAAGGGGTGTTTGAAGGGCCAGTTAATGTGAGAGTTTGAGGAAGTGTTAACTGCACAGTCAGATTTAGGAGAGATTTATGCGTTTAAAACTGGCAAGGCGTTTTTTTTTTATTTTATCTGTTTTACTGCTGAAACCTAATCAATTTTGGTCCCTTATAGTGCTTTTGCAGCAAAGCTTCTTATGAACCCACTTTCCTGCAGATAGGTTCTGTGGGACTAAAAAAAAACTAATTTGCATGCAGGTACATGAGGATTAAAACTCCACTCAACGGCTGCTTTCTTAAGCACATCTTGCTAGTACTGGGTTGGACCCCCTTTTGCCTTCAGAACCGCCATAATTATTTGTGGCATATATTCAACAAGGTGCTGGAAACAATCCACAGAGATTTTGGCCCATATTTACATGGTAGCATCACACAGTTGTTGCAGTTCTGTTGGCTGTACATCCATGATGTGCAGCCTCCTGTTACACCACATCCCAACGGTGCTCTACTGGACTGAGATCTGGTGACAATGGAGGCTATATTAGTACAGTGAACTACTTGCACCAGTTTAAAATGACTGAAGCTTTGTGACATGGCGTGTTATCCTGCTGGAAGTAGCCATCAGAAGATGGGTGCACTGTGGTCATAGTGATGGACATGGTCAGCAACAATATTTAGGTAGGCTGTGGCATTTAAATGATGCTCCAGGGGCCAAGAACAGATTCACCACACTATTACACCACCACCACCAGCCTGAACCGCTGAAACCAGGCAGGATGGATCCATGTTCTCATGTTGCTTAGTCAAATTCTGACCCTGCAATCCAAATGTCGCAGCAGAAATCAAGACAACTTTTTCCACTCTTCTACCGTCCCAGTTCGGTGAGCCTGGAACTCATCTGCTTCACGGTTCAGCATGTTGTGTGTTTAAAGATGCTCTTCTGCATACCTCGGGTTTAATAAAATGGTTATTTAAGTTACTGTTGCCTTTCTTTCAGTTCAAACCAGTTTGGCCATTCTCCTCTGACATCATCGGGCATTTTTGCCCAGAGAACTGCTGCTCACTGATTATTTTCTCTTTTTCGGACCATTCTCTGTAAACCCTACAGATGGATGTGTATGAAAATCTCAGTACATCGGCAATTTCTGAAATACTCAGAAAAGCCCATCTGGCACCAACAGCCATGCCACATTCAAAGTCACTAAAATCACCTTTCTTTCCCATTCTGATGCTCGGTTTGAACTTCAGCAGATCATTTTGACCATTTGGCTATTTAGATATTTATTTTAATGAGCCGATGAACAGGTGTACTTAGTGGCCAGTGAGTGTATTTCATATAATACATCTACTGATGAAAATATAATATTTAAGCATTGATGTTTTCTAATATTGCAATGTAAACTCTGTCACATTATGTGAACATCAAGCCCCTGTCATAAAAAGTGAATCCAGCAGCACTATCACAGTCAGATTGATTACACAACTACAGTACCAGCACCATTGCACACTAAAGTAATTCCTGTCAGCACAAATTCACCAATGATGGTTTACAACTCAACCTCACCCTTCTCACTAATGAAAATACTAGCTGCGTACCATCAGTGTCGTGTGGTTGAGGTTCCACGTGTACGTGGTGAAGCTCTTGCTGACTGGGTCAACAACAGAGTCCTCCAGGATATAAACAGACTGCGAAAGGTTGATGGGGAAGAAGCACTCTGCCCACCGCGGGAGACGATTTGTCTTCGTGAGAAGGCGCCGAGTGCGGAGCTGATGATCTGCGGTCACCTCCCTGAACACAACGTCCTCCGTGAGGACATGAGTGCTGAGGATCAAACAGAAGCACAGGTGTTCTCAGATTCACTAGATATGCATTTGATCCCTGTAGTTGGCAATGAGTGAATAAAAGCATGTTTTGGTGGATGTGTGATGAGTTACACAATATCTAAAGCTCAACTGAAAAGCTATTATGCAGAGTAAGACGTGGAAAGTGTAAGATCTTGAACACAAATAGTAAATGAGATCGATTGTTCCATCCGCTTCAGAAAAATCTATACCTTTAAAAAACACACGTGCCAGACACACACAAGTGCTCACATGGAGTTCAATACACAAGTTTTAGTGAACTAAAAGTAAACTGAACTGTGCTAAGGAAACTTACCTGAATGGATTGGGATACCTCTGCCAAAACGCAGTGGTAACATGGTCCCATGAACTTTTGATATCAGTCTCATTAAAGAAATATTTCACCATTATCCCAACAGTCAATGGGTTGTTTTGAGTGTATATGGCCCACTTGTTGACATAACAGTTGTCCTATTCATGTGAGCTTCTATCGTAGCACCTGTGGAAGAGAACACAGTTTAGTGGCCTCACTTTGCAACCACAGATTCCTTGTTAATTTTGTTAGGTTGAAGAAAAAGACTGAATGGGTAACAGGCTTGAAAAACCTGTCTAAACTCCAAAAAAAGAGATGTATTGATATAGGTCCAATGTGGACTTTGACAGGCAAAATATGGGGAACTTTTTCAAACGTCAATCTCCTCTGGAATAATTGAAACCTTACTAAATTCATCTGACTAGTTACTGGGGAATGACCATGATGACTATATGCAAACTCTATGAGAAAACTTCCATTTAAATATTACCATGAATAATGTATAGCTCTTAGCTAACATTGCCTAAGATGATAAGCTATACCACTGACCTTCCCAATCAGCTAAGAACTTCTCAAAACGACAGGTTGTATAGCTTGACAGTTTGCCAATTACATAACTGATAACCTGAAACGCAAACTTCTGATGACTTAAGTTAACGTTTAACACTCAAACCTACTTTTCACCTTGACAGTAACTTAGCTAACGTTATTGCAACCATCAGGCTAGGTTCTCTACACATGAGCTAACGTAGCTAGTCTGTCTGACGTTGTTTGCCAGGTAACTTCTGAGAACAGAAGTTCATTGGGGATCTCATCTTCTGATGTCAACCGGTCCTTAGTGAAAAAAGCCAGACCGTTCAAATAGCAAAATATAACGTTACCATGAATGCTATTACGACATTCATTAACTATTCATGCTGCTGTCTCATAAAGGGCTAGCTAACATTGGCTGAAGTTAGCCCGATAGCTATCATCATCATCATCATCATCATGTATTAATGTTACATAACAATACCAAGAGACGTTAGATAGTAATAACAACTTACCAAATTCATGTGGTCAAAACCCATATGTCGCTATCCCCATATTACACTACCGTTCAATCGTTGTCATTTATCGGTCGTCAGCTACAGCTAGGCGATACTGGTTTGTCGTTGGCCTACCTCAATGACAGATTGTTCAATGTTTTACGGTGGGGAGGAGTTCGAGGCTATGTGCTCATTGGCTGAAAATACCACCATCGGTAGACTAGCTGATCCCAAAGTTGTGTAGTAGAAACAAAGATTGTTAAGGCGGAGCAAGATACTTCGTCGTAGTTCATGTCTATGGGCGCGAAATGGGGGCGAATCCTGTCTGCATAAAGAGGCGTGTCGATGACGTATTGACGAGCGTACGTTGCAACCGTCCAACAGCAGCTGCATAAATAACCGGCGCACACCTGATATAAGGTCGATTTTCTCCAGACTGGAATTCTCAAAAATGCTAAAAATGTACCTGAAATGTTCAGAAGGGTTTGAGGATCATGAAAACGTGCCCAAAATTCACATTCCTAACTCTATAGAACCAAGACCTTAGCATATGTGGTGAAATTCTGATCTATGCCCATAGACTTCAATGGAGCAGTCGCTGCCTCTGCTCTGCATAAAGGGGGATTTTGACTCCCCCTTGTGCGATCCGGGTTCCCGGAAGTGGCTCCTGATGAAATATCTTGCTCCGCCTTAACAATCTTTGGTAGAAAGCATTTCTGTGCTGAGCCTCGTCTACCATCTAGTGGATTGCCACATCTACACCAAAGATTCTAGAACAGAGCCCTGTTCTAGAATCTTTGATCTGTTTTGTATCCGTTTAGCTATCTGCAGACACATCTAGGCCTACTAACAAGACATTTCCAACATGACCCACTACAGAGCCCGTCTACGGAGACATTCTTTGTCCACTCAGTCATATTGCGAGTTCATGATAATGTCCTCTATGAAAAGATTGTAAACGTCCAAGAACACTTTTGGAAGTGAATGGTAAGCATAAAGACATGTATTTAATAACTCATTCATACTGCCATGGCAGGCAAAGTACACTAAGTAAATATACACACTAAAATGCTTATTGGATATATAGACATGTTATAAAGGTGTATGGATAGGGCCTCAAAATATGAAGGATTTTATACTGGCCAACAGTCTGCCCCATTGGTTCCATCTTTTACGGAATTTCCAAACACAGATTTGGAAAAAACTTGCAATACAAACTGTTCTCTAACCCACTACACTGGCGACAGGAACCCAGATAAGACCAAAATAAAAATAAAACTGTTCGATTCCATTTTCCCTAGAGCATGTACATCAGACCACTGTTTCATAGTCCCATCTGCAGTCTCTGGCTTTTGTGAAAGTCCAGTAGAAAGGCAGGCGTGTAGCATCTCTGTCCTTTTCGCAGGAAGGTACAGCAGTACTGAATGCTGCATGTTGCATACCAGCGTGGACCATATTCTCCATTGGGGAATGCACCTTCTCAAACATGCAGTAAGTAGAGACACACCCAGTGGCAGCCAAGGCACTAGAGGGGTGGTAAGGTCCTATGTAGAGGAGTGTGTCATCCTTCTCAGTTTTATGTGTAAGCCAGATGGACGTTCTCGTAGCAGTGGAGGATGATGAAGAGTCCTCACCAGCCTGAAACTCTCCCGATGTTCCCTCCAGAGTTGGTTCTTTAGGGATTGTAGACCGGGTTTGCCCCACTTTTGGCTTCTTCTTTTTCTCTGCACAGCTCTGCACAGGACATTCTGTGCAGCCATTGGTTTTGTTGGCCAGTACAATGGCTAACACACCAGGGACGCAGATGGCAGGTCCGATGGCAATAAGTGGAACATTACCAAGACTCTCACCCTTCAATCCTGACACTGTAAACATGAAGCCGAAGAAAAGAAAGATGCTGCACAAGGCTACCACCATACCTGTGCGTGGGTTTATGCCTTCCACTCTAGTCATCTGGGAAATATACTTATTGACCCCCTTCTAAAATAAATGTTTCCATCTGATATGGATCAAAGGCCCAAATAAATTCTAATAACAGAACCTGAAGTAAGTAATAATTCTGTAATTGAATCTACATTGTCTTTGAGTTTCCATTAATCGTTTGCTAGCACGAATGGTTATGATAAACCTAGTTTATGTCTAAAGTCGACGAGTGCTTTTATAGTGACAGGTCCACCTCCTGGAATATCCACACACAGAAACCTGAGAATCCCACAGGCCACTAGGGAGGCATCCACAGGCTTTCCTGGGAGTGTGCATGCTGTCACCGACTGATGGTATGCACGGACTTCCGCATGCCAAAAAATTGCATTGCAATTACACATCATATGAAGACTTTCCATATTGACTTGAGATTGAAACTTTACATTGCATGCCCAAATGCCTCATTCAAATGTGTAAATCCTCCACTAACCGTTTTTTATCACCTCATTAAAAATAATTTCAGTACATTTCTGTGTAGGTTGTACTTAGCCTCAAATAGTTCATTCATGGTTTACTGAAACTGACATTGGATACCCGATCCATCAGACTGGGTTTGGAGTCATTGAGTCTTTGCCATAATGTAACACATCTAAAACACTTCCGTCCATGCAGTCAGCCAGAAGACACCTTGTGCCTTACCCAAACTGCCGACAAATATAGAGGAGCATCTCTTTGGACTCTTTGCCAGGCCTGAGGCAAAGGAGATACCCTTAAGACACTAATTAAAGCCTTTGAAGTATTAAATATGGAACCTTGAAATGCTGGATTGGCTAGTGGTACCAGCTATATTTTTTCAAGTATTATTTACACAAACCTCTGGTTGGCCTTATGTTGCAGGGTGACCACATGTTTAAAACTGCTACTAGCAGAAATGGCACTCAGTTCTCCTGAGATTATTCTTGCACGCACACATCCATTAACTCAAAGTAATCTCAAATGATATCGGACACCCCATAGTGTCAGTAACAAGCTCTTGCTCTTGAAGCTCTTGAATCATGATTGTGATTGTCACTGCGGAAACTAAGAGTTGATGGATCTCAACCACGTTGGTATTTTGTTTAAGATTTACACATTTGTTGTTGTATGTTAGTTGAGCTCTTTATAGCCTGGGGCATGAAGGAAAAAATAGCCTTGTTTAGAACTGTGATACTAAAGTATTAATAGCTATCTCCCCATCTTCACTATGGTATGTTACAGCAACATGTGAGGCTACTGGTCAACAATGTCAACCTATGTCTGACAAAGAAACCCGGCATAATGTGAAAGCCTACAGTATCTCACAAAAGTGAGTACCTCACAATTTTGTAAATATTTTATTATATCTTTTCATGGGACAACACTGAAGAAATGACACTTTGCTACAATGTAAGTGAGTGTACAGCTTGTATAACAGTGTATGTACAGTACTGTCCCCTCAAAATAACTCAACACACAACCATTAATGTCTAAACTGCTAGCAACATAAGTGAGTACACCCCTAAGTGAAAATGTCCAAATTGGGGGCCCAATTAACCATTTTACCTCCCCGGTGTCATGTGACTTGTTACAAGGTCTCAGGTGTGAATAGGGAGCAGGCGTAAATGTGATGTTATCGCTCTCCCACTCTCTCATACTGGTGACTGGAAGTTCAACATGGCACGTCATGGCAAAGAACTCTGAAGGATCTGAAAAAAATTATTGTTTTTAAATAATTGGGGGGTCAGCCTGTCAGTGCTCAGACCATAACGCCGCACACTGCATCAAACTGGTCTGCATGACTGTCGTCCCAGAAGGATGCCTGCAAACAGTTTGCTGAAGACAAGCAGACTAAGGACATGGATTACTGGAACCATGTCCTGTGGTCTGATGAGACCAAGATAAACTTATTTGGTTCAGATGGTGTCAAGCGTGTGTGGCGGCAA
This sequence comes from Alosa sapidissima, assembly GCF_018492685.1. Taxonomy (NCBI): domain Eukaryota; kingdom Metazoa; phylum Chordata; class Actinopteri; order Clupeiformes; family Clupeidae; genus Alosa; species Alosa sapidissima. The sequence goes on along the minus strand of NC_055957.1, from coordinate 24,435,659 downwards.
CCAGGTGAGGAGTACAAAGACATGTGTGTCTTGCCTACAGTCAAGCATGGTGGTGGGAGTGTCATGGTCTGGGGCTGCAGGAACCATGCCAACATGCACTGTGACATACTGATGCAGAGCATGATCCCCTCTTCGGAAACTGGGCCGCAGGGCAGTATTCCAACATGATAATGACCCCAAACACACCTCCAAGACAACCACTGCCTTGCTAAAGAAGCTGAGGGTAAAGGCGATGGACTGGCCAAGCATGTCTCCAGACCTAACCCTATTGAGCATCTGTGGGGCATCCTCAAACGGAAGGTGGAGGAGTGCAAAGTCTCTAACATCCACCAGCTCTGTGATGTCGTCATGGAGGAGTGGAAGAGGTGTCAACCTGTGAAGCTCTGGGGAACTCCATGCCCAAGAGGGTTAAGGCAGTACTGGAAAATAGTGGTGGCCACACAAAATATTGACACCTTTGGGCACAATTTGGACATTTTCACTTAGGGGTGTACTGCCTTTTGTTGCCAGCGGTTTAGACATTAATGTGTTGAGTTATTTTGAGGGGACAGCAAATTTACACTATACAATTGCTATACACTCACTGTACAGATTTCTGTACACTGCTGTACAGATACTTTACATTGTATCAAAGTGTCATTTCTTCAGTGTTGTCCCATGAAAAGATATAATAAAATATTTGCAGAAATGTGAGGGGTGTACTCACTTTTGTGAGATACTGTAAATTAACACACTAGCCTGGCATTAATCTATCGTTGATGGCTTCTTTACACATTAAAGGAATCAAAGGAATCCAGAAAAATGGCACATCCGAAACAAAGACCCTTGATTACTAGCGGAAGGGCCTTTGGGTCGGCCTTTTTTGCTATTATCTTCCTATTCAATAGGTGTCGCTCTGGCAAACTAATGGAGTTGTCATGATATTGTTTATTTCAAGAGTACACTCTTTCCTGCATGTAGCTAGCTCCTCACCTAGCAGTGAGTGTCCTCCGGTGTCATTGTGATCAGGTTGACTGATTTGATTTTAGGGTTTGCTTATTTACAGATTGCATCATGGTTGGCTATACAGCGGACGAGAAACTCCGCGTCGATCAGCTAACCACTCTAAGAAGAAAATGGTTGAAGGACCAGGAACTTAGTACCAGGGAACCTGTGGTTGAACCCAAACCGCTCGGCCGCATTCAGAAATTCTGGGCAGGCTTTTTGGAGCCTAAGAGCTTGTGGAGACTTTATGTAAGTTTGATAACTCTTGGGAGGTATATTATATACATTTATAAATGACGCCGAAACTGTTTAGTTCTGCTTGTAAATAACAAGGTCGCAGTGCGAACTAGCTGCTAAGTAAGCGTTAACGTTAGCCAATATCGTATAACGTAAAAGATGTCAACAACTGGCTAGCATGTTAAGCCTTATCTCATGTCTGCTCACGTCAACTTCATAATTGGTGGTTAACAGCACCTAGTTAACTTTATGACTTAATGTTACAGGGTAAATCTGTCAACATTAGACGTAACGTATGTTACATGATTTACCCAAGATATTTATTGACTTAAGCTGAAGTCTTGTTAACATTTTGACAGACGTTCAAAGCCTATAACGCTGGTGCTTTCGCCGTTACACGAGTGCTGATTCCTGCTTGGATTGTGCACTACTATGTCAAATACCACGTTTCTGTAAGTAATGTTATATTAATTCTTCAAATATGTGTGTTGATCTCAATTGAACGTGTTGACAGAAAGGTGTGTATTACATTGAATATTGTTTTATATGCTGTCTTTTCAGACACTGCCATATGGTGTTGTTGCTTTGAAGCCCAGACTGTTTCCAGTAAGTAACTTACTCTGACAACAGTGGTTGGATCACAAGTAATCTCTTTAGTAAAATTAGATTTTTTTTGGTTGGAATTCATGATGGCACACATTTATTGACAATTACAATAGTCAATGTAACCATTCATTTCAATTCAGCGTTAGACTAATGACCTATGGAAGCCTAATAGGTTAATTATAGATAATAGATATGGACTTTTGTATAGTAATATGCAACGGTGAACACAATTAAGGTCTTGTTTTAGCATACATCTGACAATTTATTTGGTTTATATTTCAATCCCTTAGCTGGGTGTAGATATTTGCCAACACTGTGCTGGACATCCTCTTCACAATTCACTTGACTAGTCACTTTTGTGTATAACTGTTGTACTTTTGAAATGTGTCTGTGATGGTGGTGTGCTGTAATGTGTCTCTTTTCTGCTTCATCTTAGGGTGACACTGTTTTGGAGACCGGAGAAGTTGTTCCTCCCCTTCCTGAAGCTGAGGACCATGGACATCACTGAAAAACAGCAGATGTGATCAAAACCTTGATTTGTCTTCATTGTACAAATTTAATGTATATATATATGTCATTAAAGATATTCTAGCTGATCTTACAGTGCATGATGGTTTCCGTTATTTTGATTATTCCACGTCACTTCTCTTACATAGTGTGTCAATGTATGATGGTGCCTGCAGAATAGATCACTTTATGCCATCCTGCTGATGTAGCAATAGGCGCAATAGGAATAACACCTAAAAGTACCCAGTGTATGTATCACTAAATGCAACAAATAACCACATAATGTAATCCTGAGTTTGTGTTAGTGTGGCAGGCATGTTCATATTGAGGAGCCTAACAGCCTTAGGAAACGATTCCTGTTTTGGCCATCAGACTATTGAATACATCAGTATTCAGAGGAAGAAGTGTCTGCAGGAATTGTACTGAGTGTAAATGCTGTGGAAGGTTTATCTGTCCTACATTTATCTGCAAACATAAATTGAAGCACAACACTGGATAATACAAAAGATTGAAAAAGTAAGTACCATCTTCCAAATGTTTCAAAAACTACTTATAACATGATTATACAAATGCAGCATTATTAGGTGTCAGCTTGTAGGACTACAAAAACAGCCCTAATTTGTTGGTCACCAATATTGGTGATCAAATGGTAAAAAAATATGTATCTCAGTACTTGTCCTTGGTGCACAGCCTTGTCAATCATGTATCATCAAAGTCTGAAAAAGAGGCTTGGACACCCAGGTAAAGTGGACATAACTGTAAGTGTGCAAAATACGGATTATTTGTCTGCCTCTGGATGTTTGTTCAAACTCCAGACAGCCATTTTAATTCGGGACAGCTATTGAAATAGGTAGCAAACAAAATATGTGGAAAACTTATCAATTAATTCGTTCTGCTAGATATCTAACAGATTATTGTTACATTTCGAAAATCACCGTTATCTGGCACACTCAGTAAGCCTACACATGAGCTTGGGATAGGAGAAATGTACACGTCGATCAGCATTCATTTGGGAACAGCATTGTGCTGTTCTTTTTTTTTTGGTCATGATTCTTCAGCTGTCAACATGATGTTCTTTCTCTCACGGTTTACCATGTTTACAATGGTAGAGCTTTAAACCCAGTGGGAAATAGCTATGACATTACATTTTCCTGTCAAAATATTTATTGTAAAACATCGGCTATGATGAATAGAACTACATAGTCTATTACTGTTTATTATGAAACACTTTCGTTGCTGTCAATGTGGAAGACGACCTTTATTTTGAAAGAATTTCTTGTTACACCGGATATATTTGATACACAAGGCTAGCCTCTGTTGATTTCATCGGTCTCTTACTAAATTGAAAATAATATTGCTCTATGTCTTCTAATACGTTACTCTGCGAATAGTTACGGGCAGTACGTTCTTTATATTTTTGTTTTGTGTCAACAGCAAGTGGCACGGGGCGTTGGATTAACTTTTACGTTAAATGAGGTATCATAACGTTAGCTTCATTGGCTGCTCAACTGGCAGCTTTAGTGGAAGGCTTGCTAGCTAGCAACCCTTCGTGGTTCTTTAGTTATGTTAACAAGCTAAGTTAGCTCTTCTGTGAAATGTGTATCTAGTCACGAAGACGTAGGCCTATGTGTGTCATATATGGTTAGGCTAAAACATGGAGACCTTACCGACGACGAATTGATTACTAATGTTGAGCTAACGAAGTCAACATACATCCTCCTCCATTTGACGAGGGGGGTCACCAAAAGGATCTCCTTTGAAGAACGGTCAATGTTTTTATGGATGTGATTGCGTAAGTACACATATTTTCGTATTTTGCTTGTCAAACCAATCAATCGAACTCCATATGTGGAATTTATCTTGCAGGGTGCAGAGTATCTTATTTCATTATTTTGCTAACTAACCTTCACTGACACCGATTGCCATTCGTGCGCCGTCACGACGTTCATTGGTTGTTACAATGGCAAGGTTGTGTCCCAGAATTTACAGCCATGTTTTAAACGGAATGTTTATAAATGATCTAGATGTCTTGAGACCTAGATCAACATGCAAGTGAGTGGATGTGTTTACACCGGCTAATCGACACTTCCTCCCCCTTAATGTTTTCATGTACATGTTGTGTCTAAATTAAGAGTGGAATGCAACAACAGTTTGTAAGTTAATGTAACCCCCCGCCCCCACATTATTAAACAAATTTGTTACATAGAGTGTTACCTCTTGATCTCCTGTTCATTAACACATACATTACTTGTTTCCTAGTAGTTGCTCATTTCAGTAACCTGTGCATTCTTTCTACATCTCTTTGGCAGATAATGGCAACAACAAAGATGAAACTGCGGGTCCGAAAGAAGGCTCCAGTTAGCAGTATTTCTCAGGCCATGTCTGCCGAGGCCTCACCAGACTCTAAATGTCCCATATGCCTGGACAAGTTCAAAAACATGGCCTACCTTGACCTATGCCTGCACAAATTCTGTTTCCGTTGCATCCATGAATGGTCCAAAAACAAAGCAGAATGTCCCCTATGCAAGCAGCCATTCAACTCAATCTTTCACAGCATAAAAGCAGAGAATGACTTTAAGAAGTATGATCTGCGGCCTACTGAGAATGGCTCGTTTGGGAACCTGGGTGGCCAGAGGTTCAGGTATCGTACCACAGTGACTGGTGACCGCAGACGACCTCAGCGAAGGACATCCCCGCCACCTGATAACGGGGTTATGTTTGAGAGTCTGGCATCTCCTGCTTCCCCACGACAGGACCGGAGCCTTCACCGCATGATGATGAGACTGGCAGCGAGGCGTAGGGCTGAGAATGAGGGTAGGGCCATGCGAGCACTGCAGGAACAGGAATTGATTAAGTTCAGGCGTGCCCTATACCGGAGAGGGGTGCGTGTTCGGAGTGTGCGGGATAATGGACGTACCCGGGACACGTCAGCAGAGTTCTTCCAGAGGAACCCAGCTTGCCTTCACCGTCTGGTGCCTTGGCTAAAGCGAGAGCTGACTGTGCTGTATGGTGCTCACGGCTCCCTCGTTAATATTGTTCAACACATCATTATGTCACAGATAACCAGGTACAACATGGAAGAAGATGCCATAGTCCAAGAGCTTAGGCCTTTTCTTCAAGCACGTACTGAACATTTTGTGCACGAATTTATTAATTTTGCCCGTTCTCCTTACAACATGGAAGCTTATGATCAGCATGCTGTCTATGACTGCCCGGCCCCCTCTTCGGAGGAAGACAGCAGCTCAAACTCATCTGTAATTGCCATCTCAGAGGATGAAGAAGACTCTGTGGGTTTGAACTCCAACCCTAACTCCATGACTGGCAGCACACTGAGCCAGACGCCGTGGGATGACGAGACGCCAGGGCCCTCCTACTCCACAGAGCCTGTCCAGACTATGGCACTGTCAGTGAGAGACTCGGACTCTGAGAGCAGTGTTGAGGAGGCTGATGGGCCCGTCGCTACACAGGGAAGCCCCCCAGTTACAGTCGATGGATCTGCACAGGCGAGGGACCATGCCTCTTCTGGAGAGGACGACTGTCTCATTGTGGGGTACGTTAAGCCAATGGCTGAACGGACACCAGAGCTGGTCCAGCTTTCATCTGACTCGGAGGAGTCTGTACAGGACGAAAGCACAGCAGCCCCCAAGCAGCCCATGCACATCCACTTTGGCTCTGAACTCAACTCCCCAGCCTCCGTCAGCTCCTCATCAACGAAGCACAAGTCCACAGAGAAAGAATCTCCCAGACTGACTGGTGGGAAAGAAAATGAAAGGAACACCCCAGAAAAAGGTTCAGGTTTGGTTGAGGGGTCCCCATCATCAGACCAGCACACTTCATCAAGCCTGGCTCTCAACCGAGATAAAGGGCCAGAGGACCGAAGTGACAGAAGACACCGAGCTCGAGACCACACAAGATCACGGTCAGGGTCGTGGTCTAGGTCCAGAAGTCATGACCGGTCATCTCACAGCAGCAGGAGGCACTCCCGGTCCCGGTCTCAGAGCAGAGACCACTTCAGAGAGGGGAACCATCCAGACAGGAGGCATGACAAACAGGGGGGTGATCACTCCGTTTGTGGCCGAGAGGCAGCGCCACATGCGTACCACTGGCACTCGTACAGCCACTACAGCTGTGAAAGGGACAGAAGCCGAAAGCATTACACAGAGAAAAGGTCCTCCTACACCAGCTATTACGTCAGCCCAGACCGCCATTCCCGGCCGCGGTCGCGCAGCCGGAGCCGAAGCCACAGTCGGGAGTCACGCCGGCGGGAGCGGCGACACTCCAGAAGCCGCTCCAGCAGTGACTCGCGGTCCTCCCACAGGAAGTCCAAGCATGACAAGCCTGGGGGAAAGAGGAAGTACAAAACACGCCACTTGGAGGAGCCCGCGCCCAAGAATGGAGCTTCCAAACAACTTGAGTCTGCAGAGGATGGTGTGAAGGAGCGAAAATCAAGCAAAGAAAAGCATGGAAAAAAGTCAAGAGAAAGATCTATGAAGAGAAGTCCAAGTGTAGAAATTGTGTATGAGGGCAAGTCTGGAGATCAAACCAGGAGACATCACAAAAAAAAGAAAAAACACAAGAAGAAGAGCAAGAGACATAGGAGCAAGGATCGAAGTAGTAGGCATTCACCTGTTATAATTACCATAGATAGTGACAGCGATCATGCTACTAACACTAAAGACTTGACTTGCCCCATTGGCAGCAACAGTGATGTTGATGACCCCATCCCAAACCTTTCTCCTCCTTTAGTCCCCTCCAGCAATCCTGCAGGTGGCTGCTTATTAGACTCTATACTGCAGCACTGGGAACAGCAGTTTCCCACAGTCAGTCAAAGTGTTGGAGCCAGTGTCATGACTGATCCACCAGACCCTTTGACAGGGGAAGCAGATCCAGTGACAAGTCAGCCAAATCCCTTGGCTGGTTCCCCACATCCCCTGACCAGTCAACCAGTCCTCCTGATAAATCAATCAGGCCCATCGGATAATCAAACAGGGTACTTGACTGATTCACTAGATTCCTTGACAGATCCACCCAGCCTCCTAACCGATCCGCCACATTCTTTGACAAGTGAACCCGATCCGTTGGTAAATCAACCAGATTTTTCTGCTAACATGCCAGATGGTTCGACTGAAAAATTAAATCCATTGATTGATACGTCAACCACTTTGTCTGATCCACCACACTCCTCTACCGATGACCCAGGTTCTTTGACACATCAGCTAGAGACATTGGTTGAACAGTCAAATCACCTCACTAATCAACAAAACCCCTTGACTGAGCCACATACTCCTGTCGCTGACCCTGCAGATAAACAGGAGTCTTTAGGTGGGGCGTGTGATGTGCCACTGTGTTAATGACTGTTAACATTTAGCTGATGGCCTTCAGTGGTAGAGGACTCTCCAGGAGCAACCACAGAGTGGTAGTAGAAGCAGAAAGATGGCCTTCACTCTGCCCCTCCAGTGGAAAGATATGTTGTTCTGCCAAACATTGTGTGCTATTGTCGCTAGTGTGTTCATCGAAGATGAAAGACATTTTGTTCGGATGTTAAATGATAACAGGATTTGACTTTCTCTGGGAAGACAGAAAAATGTTTTGTTTTTTTTTGTTTGTTTTTTTGTAATTGTCAGATGTTAAGTTTATGTTTGTATATTTCAAATGAAAAGATTTTTTACATGCCTTTCATGCAGCTTATGGTTATCTTTGATCCACTCTCAGGGAAAATGGATTGATGCTGTTGATTTAGCTTTTATAAATCCTCTTGAGACCAAACTCCCTGCTGCTCTTGGATTCTTGGATTTTATTGTGCCCGGTGTTGACAGTATTTGAACATAGGACTCCTACTTTAGGAACTTGGAAGGACTCTTTAAATCATTCTGTCAAATGTAAATTGCAATAAAAGGCCCAGATCCACCCCTAGTGTAATAGTTATTTTTTTTAACGATGGGAAGGGTAGTGGTATTTAAGATATTGCTTCATTCAAAGTGGTCAATGAAAAGCAAGTAAGAATGTGTGGGATTCGATGAAATAGGCTTACTTAAATTCACCTGCAAATGAGCAGTACTTTCTTGGCCCCTGTGAGTGGACAAGGCTAGGACGTACACAGACAGCAAGTTGGGTTTAGTATGTATTATCCCTGGGTATTTTGAATACCGTCATGAAATGTGAAATAACCACCCACACCCATTTTTTAAAAACTTTTAAAAGACCTATAACAGACTGTACAATAAATGTGATCACCAGACCACTGTCTGCTTGATCATCATCATCAGAAAGACGGCCAACATTTTAATCGGTTGGGTAAGTAATGCTAAATATGATGTCTAGGCAGCAGTGAGTGGTGGTATGATATAACAATCCATCACATCCAACCGAGCTAAGAAGTCTCCGCCCTCTTCTGACGTGACAGGAAGGAAGTAACCGATCTGAACTACAGGGGGGAAATAATCGAAGAAAATATGGCACCTGGTTTGCAAATTAAGGTATGTGTATTGTTACAAGTATGTGCCTCAGAGAAATTTGGAAGTGAGTTGAATTTAGCACACAATTACATGGTGAGCGTGCAAAAGCAGCGTAAATAATGTTATCCTTAAGTTCGTGGCCACTGTTGGATTATTTTAATCAGCGTTAGTCTGGGAACTGGGCTACACAAAAATGCTGTAAAGTGCATTTATGAAATGTACACTGGCGGTTCATGCCGAAAGATGAACTGCGATAGAGTGCAGAATTAGTTTAGGAGCAAATGTCCTCAGAATTGTTCACCGCACGTGTCTGGCACATTGATTGCAAACAGCACTGAACAAATAGCTAGCTTAAATCTAACAGGAGCAGCATTTTATAGAAGATAGAATTGAATCGCGCATTTTCACAGTTGTAAAGGAAGACAAATGACGAAAAATACCTGAAAATCCTCTTTACCGTTAATGTTTATAAACGATGGAACTGCATATTTGTTAAATGTCTTGGTGCATACGAATGTTGATGGAATCCACCATTGGTGACCCGAGTGGTTGCAGCAAAGCCTAGAACAGGCTGTTCACGTTTTAGAATTGAAGTTACTTCTTAGTGGATGCCTGCATCCAAGTTGCTCAGTGGACTCATTTACAAAAATCCCCAAAGACCATACAGTAGGCTAACCTATCATCTGGATGAAGTGAACCGATGTGACACAATAAAAATAAAAAGTAAACCATGAGTGCTTTAAGCCAAATAAGGCCTATAGAGCAAGCTGAACCCTGTTAAGAATAGGAATTGATTTTTGGTGCCATTGTCGATTCTGCTTATCGGTCTGATTTTTAAAAAATATAACTTCTCTTGGAAAAGCTTGTCCTTTTCAGCATCAGAATACAGAGTGACCCCTCAGCAGTTTTCCAAACGCAAACTGGTGTTGTGTACCAGCTGTAAAGTTCAGTAGCCTAAACCTGACAACGCCTCTTAGGTTTAATACATAAAACCTTTATTACTGCTTCACAAAAACATGCTTATAATAATGTATATCCTGCTGCGTTGGCCAACAGAGCTGCTTCGAATAAAGTAAACCATGACCACCTTGACGCACTTCAATTTCTCTTTCTGTTCACTCTCAGAAAGAGATATTAGTACAGCGGCTAAGCACCGGAATCGTTCAGTTTTCGCAGAAAGCATGAAACTTGGCACAGTTATACTACTACCCCTAGTGATCAAAAATGGAAATGGACCCCAACACATAGCGCCCCCTAGTGGCTGCCACCTTGAATTCAAATATGGCTATCATTCTTAATAGAATTGTTGCTACAACTTCAAAATTAAACAAGATAAAAAAGTATTTTAAGTTCTAACACTCATTTAGGGTCAAGGAAGCTATTGACATGATTTCCAAACAAACTTGATGTTGGCCATTTTGAAATCCAATATGGTGGATAACAAATGTGAAAATATAGACCATCTCTATTGTTATTCATGATAGAAATATCATTCAAAAACAATTTCAAAGTTTGAACAGTACGAGGCAGTATAATCTGGTAAGATTCCAATATGGTCACTATGTGTAAGAAAATAAGCCAATTATTCTATATCTTGGTTAATTGAAGTAACTACCTACATCATCAATACATTCTTATTCTACTTCTCTTTCTGAGCAAACCTCTTACTATACACTGCTCAAAAAATTATACACTTTAAAAAATAAAACACATCAGATCTCAATGGGGAAAAAACATCATTCTGGATATCTACATTACATTACATTTGGCTGACGCATTTTTAGCCAAAGCGACTTACAACCTGGTAAACAGTTTAACGCTTTTAAAACAATTCTCTCAACAATTCTAGAACAATTTAAAACAATTCAAAAAGGTAGAGTACAATAGGGAAAAGTGCATCAGTGAGTGCTGTTTTTATACAGTCAAGTCAGGTGGTAAGTGCTAGAATTAGCTAGTTGTAAGTAGTGCTACGAGAGGAGATATTCTCTGAAGAGCTGGGTCTTCATGAGTTTTTTGAAGATGGAGAGAGATCTCTCCATCTTCAGCTCTAGTAGGAACTGGTAGCGCGTTCTACCAACAAGGAATAACAGATGAACAAAGTTTGGATTGACCTGAGCGTACCGGTGGCAGAGCTAGACGATGTTTGTCTGAAGAGCGCGATGTTCGGGGGGTAGCATATATGCCTGTATGAGGGCATTCGAGTAGGTGGGAGCAGTAGTTTTAGCTGGGAGGACCAGCAGTTTGGTTTATGAGTGGTTTAGCAGGAGGTGGTGTGCCTTCATCCATGTAGATATGTCTCAGAGGCTATCCGAGGTCCGTGCTGAGACCAAGGGGTCATCAGGTGGAAAGAACAGATAAAGCTGTGTGTCATCTGCATAACAGTGGTATGAGAAGCTGTGCGAATCTGTCCCAAAGAAGTGGTGTGGATAGCAAAGAGAAGGGGGCCCAGTACTGAGCCCTGGGAGACCCTGTGGTGGGATGGTGAGGTGCGGACAGCTCTCCAAGCCATGATACGTTAAACGAGCATCCTGTGAGGTAGGATTCAAACTGATATGGACTGGGTAATATGTTAGGAACAAAAGGATGCCACTTCGTTATTTGGGAATGAAAATAATCAATCCACAGAGGACTGAATTAAAAGACCCCCCGAAAATCTAAGTGAAAAAAATGACGTGGCAAGCTAGTCCATTTTGCTTGAATTTCAGCGCAGCAACTCATGATGGTACTCAGTAGTTCATATGGCCCCGACATGCTTGATGGCATCGGGGCATGCTCTTAATGAAACAGCAGATGGTGTCCTGGGGTATCTGATCCCAGATGTGGACATGGCCATCACTGAGCTCCTTGACAGTCGGTGTTGCAACCTGGCGGTGTTGGATGGACCAAAATATAATGTCCTAGAGGTGTTCAATCGGATTTAAGTCAGGGGAGTGTGGGGGGACAGTCAATGGTATCAATGCCTTCATCCTCCAGGAACTGCCTGCACATTCTCGCTACATGTGTCCAGCCATTGTTGTGCACCAGGAGGAACCCAGGGCCCACTCCACCAATACAGGGTCAGACAATGGGTCTGAAGTTTTCATCCTGATGCCTAAGAGCAGTGAGGGTGCAGTTGTCTTGCCCGTAGAGGTGTGTGCGTCCTTCCAAGGATATCCCTCCTCAGACCATCACTGGCCCACCACCAAACCAGCATTACATTCTCCAAGACATCTTTAGACCTCACATGTGTTCAGGGTGAACCTGGTCTCATTTGTGAAAAGCACAGGGCAAAACTGCCAATTTTGTATTCTATGGCAAATGCCAATTGAGCTGCACGGTGCTGGGCAGTGAGCATAGGTCCTTCCAGAGGCCATCGGGCCCTCAGGCCACCTTCATGAAGTCTGACAGTGTGGTCAGAGACATTCACACCAGCGGCCAGGAGGAGGTCATTTTGTAGGGCTCTGGCAGGGCTCCTACTGTTTGTTGTTACACAAAAGAGCAGATACTGGTCCTGCTGCTGGGTTAAGGACCCTCTACTATCTTCTAGAGCAAGATGGTAGAGGGTCTCCTGGAATCTCCAACATGCTCTTGAGACTGCGCTGGGAGACACAGCAATCCTTCTAGCAATGGAACGTTTGGTGTGCCATTCTGGAGTAGTTGGACTACCTGTGCAATGTTTGTAGGCTCCAGGTATTGGCTTATGCTACCAGTAGTGACACTGACCCTAGCCAAATGTGAAACTAGTGAAAAATCAGTCAAGGAGGATAAAGATGGAAAATGTATAATTTGCCACCAACTGTAAAACCATTCCTGTTTTTACAGACCTATCTCCCTTCCTTTCTTGTCAATGTTTTTGGAGAAAGTGGTCTTCAAGCAAGTCTTGGACTTACTATATCAGAACAACCTCAACTTTACCTGTATTGAGCTTTTGGTGTTTCCACCACAAAGCACACCCAAGGACTGGGCGCTGAACGCACTAGCAAGTGTCCTAAAAGTGCTGGTTCACTGACTAGCATGAGCCCATAATGTGTCAGGAGGGAGATAAACTCATAAGGTATTACATATTTAAATTAGCTTCATTGACAGGCATAATCATTTTATGGGATGCAAAATGTTAAACTACAATAAAACAAAATGGACCTTTTCAAACAATCACTATAAGCCTTAAATTAGCATATGCTAATTGGCCCCATCCACCTCAATTGAATTAGATTAACAGTCGAATGTGTTGGACTGGGTTATATACTAATTTATCTAACTATGACTGGGTGTATGTACTAATTTATCTAGAATAGAAGACAAGCTAATGCTTTCCCAAAAGGAAGCATGTTTCTTAAAGAGACACTAGCATCCATGGGTTTTAGCCTCCTTGCTAGCATGCCAGCCTCTAGGGGGCAAATTAGAAGGATTGAGTCCAGACAAGTGCAGGGTTTAGTCACACAGTCAAAACTTCACACATAGCCTAAACGCACCCCAGTTTTTGACTCAGTGTCAGAATGTATGGCTACTTCTTTAAAATCCAACATGTCTGCCATTTTAATTATGCATGATTGTCTCATTATATATTTCATAATGCTGAAAGATGGCTATAGACGTCATATTATGTGTTAAAAGCAGCATAGCATTATAAATGTGGAAAAAAAGGGCATATTTTGGTGGCCATATTTGAAGTCAAGATAGGAGCCATTAGGGGGCGCTATGTGTTGGGGTCCATTTCAATTTTTGATCACTAGGGGTAGTACCATAACTGTACCAAGTTTCGTGCTTTCTGCAAAAACTGAACGATTCAGGTAAAAATCTGGCCTTAGCCGTTGTACTATATTGGCCATGGTCTGGAAAAACATGTCGGCATTGATAAGAGGAATTGATAAAGGTGGAGGAATCCGATGGATTGAAAAATTTGGAACTGATTCTCTTGATTCGCGATTACCACATCTCTGATGGGGGTCATTGCCATGTTTTATGTGCTATCAGAAATTCATCGTAATACTTATGAATTCCGAGCACACGAATGCTCAAACAAATTTGGAATCAGTAATGGAACACTTGCTTTTTTCTATAATAGGCAAGTTGCAGAATGTGATCTTGGCAAATATTACAGTTTTGTCACACTGCTTGTCCATATCCCATAAGCGCCTAGACACCATTCTTTTGAGCAAATATGTAGTTTGATGAGTAATGTTATTATAAAAATACATGTCCATGGTAAAGTAATGTGACAGAAACTGGCATGGAAAAATGAAAATGTTTATTTGCCATTTGTTCCAGAATAAAAAGACCCGTTGTAAACAAGTTAGTTAGTTTATTAGTTGTCCCCTTAGGGAAATTCTTTTTCACATTTTCCATACCGCTTTTCCTCCTACATGGTCACAGGCACATGATGGCACATACATGGTCACAGACATAGGAATGACACATAAAGACATACATATTTCATACACCATAGACATTTGACACAGACATAACATATATTATCGGGGGTTCATGGGGAAAACATATATTATTGCACTGCATATATTTATCTGTGGGTCTTTGTCTTGTTGAGTGTTTGGATTGCTGAGGGGATTAGGCTTTTGCTGAAGCGGGCTTTATTGCACCTTATGCTTCTAAACCTCCTGCCAGAAGGTAGGGGTGAGAAGTAGCGGTTGAGTGGGTGAGTAATGTCTAGGGATATTACATGAGCAATACGTGCAATGGCCTTAGTCTTTAGTTCTTTTACATTTGGGATATGCAGACCTATTATTTTGGTGGCAGTATTGGTAGTGATTTTGTTACATTTTTTTACAGTAAGCATGTTGAAGAAGCAGGTGGAACAGTATAATGGGATGGGTTGAACAATGCTGATATACAGTAGTAGGAGTAGATGGGGGGGGAGGGGGGGCAACATGAAGTCCTTTTTGTTTGCGCAGCGCTGACAGTCTTTGATTTCCTTTTTTCTGTATGTCTGTTTTGTGGTCATTATATTAATTCCCATTAAGAACACAATCTGATGTGTATAGTTAAGAGTGTAGAGATTTAAGATGTACAGTGGCAAGAAAAAGTAAGTGAGCACCTATAAGTGAACTGCTAAATGAGTCATTTACAAACCTGGAGTCCATTAAACAAGTTTGAATGTGTGGGTTAGAGCTACTTTAACTTAAACACTTCAACCTAAATATTTCAACTTTGCTCTTTCTGAGAAGTATCTATTGTGTGATCCTTGCTTTGCAAGAAAAAGAAAGATCTCTCAAGACCTACAACACAACTGTTGATCTGCATAAAGCCATACAGGGCTACCAAGTAATTTGAAAGACTTTAAATATTCATCAGCCCACAGATCAACAAACTGTCTATACATAGACGACTAAGAGCAGTTTTTCAGTGGGATCGTGCAAATGTGGTGCTTGTATCACTATTTGCATGATTTTCTTTTATCTGCCTAGCTATTAGTGCTGTGGCTAGAAGTGGGGACCAGAGTGACTACAAAGAAGAACAAAATTGAATCCGCACACTGAACTCCACCCATTTGGGTGATTAAATAGTCAACGTGGAGCTCAGAGTGACTACAAAGGCACAATGCAGAGAGCTAAACACAAGCCGTTTTTAGATAGAGATCACGCAACATTCACGGGGAGAGGAGACGTCTTTATGCCACATTGTGTATCTAAAAACTGTGTGTCTTATCACATACAATCCGCCATTTTGTGGAGCCAGGAGGCAGGACCAGCTAGAAAATCAAATGTGACGTGCAACAGGGGGCATGTAGAGTGATAGGCGTAGGCCTATAACGTATGCATGGGCCCTCAGATGCAGCAGTCAGGTGTGTGATTTTCAAAAGAATGGCCGGAGAACCGACTGCACTTTGGTTTGCTGCTGCGCTCATTTTTAGTACCCTACAAATTCAAGTGAAGTTGCTTTGCATCATAGTAATACTAATAAGGATTTACCTGGTTGGTTATTGGTGACTGATTGTTAGTTTTCGTTGTTGGAATCACCAGTGTCGGTGGCAAAAGAGACACAGGATGCTGCTCCCCCAAAAAGCACAGCAGAGGTCGAAATATGGTCAATCCAGTCTTCCCCTGCCACTTCTGCCGTTGTGATCAATAAGGGACCATCCTTTACTGACCCATTCATGTGGCGCTTCACCTCATCTCCTGCCCTGAGGGCAAGGGTCACTCGAATTTCTTGGTCTCCCCAGTTTGCCATGTCTTCTTTCTCCTTTGTTGTTGCTCCTTCTGATCAGCTGATCAGCTGTTGGTGTTTTTAAAATGGGAAATTATGGTTAAAGGACATCATCCCAATGTTGAAGGACAGTGGGGAGACGCTCATGATTTAGGGCTGCTTTACTGTCATGGGGACTGGACAGCTTACCATCATTAAGGTGAAAATAAATTCCCAAGTTTATCAATATGTCCTACAGGATCAGGGTAGCTGTCTGCCAGCTGAAGTTTATGTGGAAGTACTATTTGCATCCTAAAGTCTCTGGTACGGTCCTGCATCACATTTGCGCGTGTCCAAGACGTGCGTCATTTTTGCCGTGGACGTGAAGCATACTTCAACTTCTGCTGTCCTGAATGTGCGTTAAATTGTTAAGGTTTGCACCTGCGCACTACGGATTAACTGTGATACTCTGCCCCACCAACTGGGGGCGGTACGTCGAGCCTGAAAGTAGGACACAACCACCAAAGAAGCCTGAAACGCCTGAAGAAAAGAAGAACGTGGGATGTGCGAGCACTGAACGAAGGAAGAGCTGCATTTGAAATAATGTCGCGCGTCAAAAAGCTGGCCGATGCCCAGCTTTATGCAAATGAATCCGTTGAACGCAAGGCGGCTATCCAATGAAAGCACGAGGTTGTAGGTCCTTTGTACTACCACAAGTGCCTGTGAAACTTTGGTTCCGCTTACAAGTCAAGTCAAGTCAGTTTTATTTGTATAGCACATTTAACAAGACAAATAATGTTTTAACGATCTCTTCCAGGACCACCCAGTAGGCCATAAAACAAACGAAACTAGGATTTGGATGAATATATTGACTGTTGGTCTTTCTGGTGAGGATTTGAGATTGCATTGAGTAGTTTAAATAAAACAGGATTTCGAAATGGCTTGCATAGTTTGTTTAGGCTATTAATGTGTTGTATACTGTTAAGTACATGCCTAAAATTGTGGTCCATTTGTGGAAAAACACTTAAGATACGTTAAAACGAACTGAATATGAGCTGGTAACTGACATTTTAAACGAAACGCCCACACACGACTGAACGAGGGGAGGCAGCGCGACCCCATGCGTATGACGTGTCGTGCAAGTGGATCGGTACCGTCAAAGACACGGCGCATGCCGTAAAAATGACGCATTTCTCGTCACGCGCTCACCAGTGCCGCGTGCGCGGGACGCAGATGCAGGAGCGTACCATAGGCTTAAAGGAGAATTCCGGTGTGATATTGACCTAAAGTGTATCGAAACATGATACCGAGTGTGAACGTATGTCTCATAGCCCATCTCGGCTTGTCCCCTGCACTCCAAAATCTGGCGCTAGTTAGCCGATGCTACCAACATCTTTTTCAATAGTGGTGCTTCGGCATCGGGCTAGCCATGCAAATAAATCACTGTTTTACACCCATTTACGAGGCTCAATGTATCTCCACACTTCATTGGTAGACTTCCGAGGGCCCTGACATTTATAACGAGACATTGAGAACTTTGAAAAAGCACTGGTAGTTTACTTACAAGACGATTTATACAGACAGTATCTTCACGAAGTTTAGCGTTTGCAGCCATCTTGAATTTAGTCACGATAAGTCGAGCAAAGAGTAAGAATGAACAGCTATGATAAGGGATCAGATTCCAAAAATAATTCAGTGGAAATGCATGGATTCCAGTTGCTGCTACTGGAAGAAACTGGAATCCATGCATTTCCACTGAATTATTTTTGGAATCTGATCCCTTATCATACCTGTTCATTCTTACTCGTTGCTCGACTTATCGTGACTAAATTCAAGATGGCTGCAAACGTTAAACTTCGTGAAGATACTGTCTGTATAAATCGTCTTGTAAGTAAACTACCAGTGCTTTTTCAAAGTTCTCAATGTCTCGTTTTAAATGTCAGGGCCCTAGGAAGTCTACCAATGAAGTGTGGAGATACATTGAGCCTCGTAAATGGGTGTAAAACAGTGATTTATTTGCATGGCTAGCCCGATGCCGAAGCACCACTACTGAAAAAGTTGTTGGTAGCATCGGCTAACTAGCGCCAGATTTTGGAGTGCAGGGGACAAGTCGAGATGGGCTATGAGACATACGTTCACACTCGGTATCATGTTTCAATACACTTTAGGTCAATATCACACCGGAATTCTCCTTTAAGGCTGCACGATTTGGGGAAGATATCTAATTGCAATTTTTCTGACAGATATTGCAATTTGATTTGTGATATAATTTTAACAACCTTTTTGTTTTTGTTTATTTGTGAAGTGACCTTGGGTGACATGAAAGGTGCTCTAAATAAAATGTATTATTATTATTATTATTATTATTATTATTATAATTGTGGAAGTCAAGCTTCAGTTCAGTACATGCCAAATTTCGCCTTAAGTTGGACTACTTCTGATTGGTCACACAAGGAGGATGACCTGAATATAACAATTATAGTGACAAGATTAACTATCGGCACAGAGTTGCGAGCTGTATGCTTAATTGAAGCCTTTGCAGTTAGCTAATTGCATTAGTTCAAATTGCAATTTCGATTAAAAATCAATTAATTGTGCTGCCCTACCTCCTACTCTTCATCTTTAGATTGGAATTATTGGAGGGTCAGGCCTTGATGACCCAGACATCTTGGAGGAAAGGACAGAGCGCTATGTGGACACACCCTTTGGGAAGGTCAGTCTTAAAATAATCAGTCTAATTTTCAACTGCTGTACATGTGATTTAAAGCTATTAACAGTTAATGTAAGCTATAAAGTCATTGACAGAAATACCTTGCATTTTCCTCTGTTTTCTCCCACCAGCCTTCAGATGCACTTATTGTGGGAAAGATAAAAAATGTGGAATGTGTGCTACTGGCCAGGTAATGGTGCATAGATAGAGTTACATTTTAGAAGAACTCCTTTGTGTCCTTCCATGTTTTTGTGATATTATTTGGGTATTAGTGCCATCTTCTGGCCACTGAGAGTTTTGCATGAAGTCTTATATTCGCCAAATTGCTTGATCTCCCACAGGCATGGCAGACAGCACACTATAATGCCTACTAATGTAAACTACCAGGCCAACATCTGGGCCCTGAAGGAAGAAGGCTGTACCCACCTTCTGGTCACCACAGCCTGTGGGTCTCTACGAGAGGAGATTCAGCCTGGTGACATTGTTATTCTTGACCAGTTCATTGACAGGTAAAGTATAAGTATGAGTAAGTATATACTCTTTTGATCCCGTGAGGTTGTCATTTATCCCAATCCGTGAATTAGTGTATACACACTCGGCACACAGTAAACACACAGTGAGGTGAAGCACACACTAATCCCAACGCCTGCTACAATGGCGCTCGGGGAGGAGTGAGGGGTTAGGTGGCTTGCTCAAGGGCAGCCGTTCCTACTGGTCGGGGTTCGAACCGGCAACCCTCCGGTTACAAGTCCGAAGCCCTAACCGGTAGGCCACGGCTGCCCCCAAAACAAATCATGCTCATATTCAAACACCACCACCACAGAAGTATTTTTAACATGTGTTAAAGTAATTTATTTTTCAGTGAATTGAGTGGTTTAGTGTGACTATTTTTATGTTATTCTAAGATTTTCATGAGCAAGAACCTGAAACATCTGTGGGTACGTTCAAAGCCCTCACATACCACATGATGCTTTAGTTCATGCACAAGACACTTTGTTATTTACTGACTTTGCACTTAATCCGCCATTTAAATTGGGGCTGCTATTAAGCACTGAACTAATTTGAAAGAGCGGACTGAGAGTGGAAGATCAAACCCGCTGCCTGCATTGTACTTAGTACTGTTTTATGTAGCTGTTACTTTTCTAAGTACCATTGGTACCACAGTAATAAGAACAGGTGGTTAAATTCCAAACATGCCTAACAAGATCGACTCTTCTATCTATGTCTTTCTTGAGGGGATGAATCACTTCCAGCTATTGTGAAAGGCCGCAGAGTACTTCCAAGGTCCCTATGGTCTTGGATGAAGTTGTCATCACTCATCAGAGCAACATTTAAACACTGCTAGAAATCTCTGGATTGCATAGAAATGTCAATGATTTTGCTCAGGCCATTATAATGAGTATAGGCTTATACACTTCATCTAAAGGGAGATATCTGCACTACAAAAGTTGCCAAGTTAAGTTGTTGTAGTCAGAAACAAACCAGCTCACCTCTGAGTTTAAAAGCCCATGTTATGGGTGGACAAACATGTTTAGTTTTCTGTTGGTATTTCCATGGTGTGTAACCTTACCACATAGTCTCTCATTACAAACACAGTCATAGACAACCTCTTTCAGAGTGTTTCTCATTTCATTTGGGGAGGTTATCTTCGTGAGAGACTCCCATGTGCAAATAGAGTCATCCCTTTTATGTAAATATGAAGGAGATATGACTAACAGATCTAACTCCTTTTCTGCACCAGTGTGTGAATCAAATCTATTTGGCCCAAATGAGAGAAGGGTGTAATTCAGATATGTGTTCCTGTAATCTTCAACCACATTCTATCTGATTTTCATTATGCTTCGTCACTGTTGGTGGAATTTCTTGATCTATGAGAAATGTATTTTAAGATGACATTTGTACAGCCTTTCTTGAAGAAGCACTGCAACTGATTTCTTTTTCAATGTCCTCCATAGAGATGGCACTTCAAATAAGTATGCAAGGTTGTTGGTACTACGGTACTATGGTGTCCAACTTCCTTCAGTATTTTTTACTTTTTATTTTTGTGAAGTGTTTTTTAACACTTCACAAAAATAACACAAAGATAACAGGTTGTACAGTATATATACTCTTTTGATCAATTTGGTCTCTGCATTTATCCCAATCCGTGAATTAGTGAAACACACTCAGCACACAGTGAGGTGAAGCACACACTAATCCCTGCACAGTGAGCTGCCTGCAACAACAGCGGCGGCGCTCGGGGAGCAGTGGTTAGGTGCCTTGCTCAAGGGCACTTCAGCTGTGCCTACTGGTCGGGGTTCGAACCGGCAACCCTCAGTTACAAGTCCGAAGCACTAACCAGTAGGCCATGGCTGCCCCAAGCTCCAGGTTGTAGTAGGAATATTTGTAGAATGCATGAACTTTCAAGAGAGTTCATACCTCAGGCTATTACATGTCATCTCTGTGCAATTAGTCAGGCATCATACCTTTAGGTATTTACAATCGGATGCAGTAGCGCCATTATGAATGCCCTTAAGTCCTCTATGAATCCCTGTCATTTGATACTGGTTGTCATTCTGTTGCACTGGGTTCACAAGAAAGAAGAATCTTTGGTATTCTACTAGCAAAACTCATGCTCCCCTGCTATATTCGTCTAGGTGTAGTGTGGGAAAACACCTTGTCTGTTCCTACATAGCGTCTGCAATAAAACGGCACACATACAGACAGTAGTGCAGTGTATCTGTTTGGTCATTTGATCACTAGGGAATGGAATTGAGGAGGAGGCCCAGGATAGTTTTTGTTTGTTTAACAGCCTGTTTCACAAACCAAGGTACAATCCAAAATGAATATGTTTTAAATTAATGTTTTAAAAACAAAATGTTACATTAATATAATTAGTGAAGTGCCTGTTCAAACATGCTATTCCTGTAGAAAACCTGTAGCCCAATTACATGCTCGCAGGTATGCCTGCTTTAGAAATGGGATGATAGGGGAAAACATCATTCCAGCTAAGCATTCAATAATGAATACTGAATATTATATTATAATTAATTAGCCTATAATAAATGTGCAGTGAGCAGAATTTAGGCATGGCTGCATGTGACATTTTTTACAGATCAAAATTACCTACAAGCCTAATAGCCTTTTGAATAACGTCATGATGGAGAAGACAAACCATTTTGTGGAATGATGCATCATCTTGCAATTATGTGACTCAAAAACAATCTCTGGTAGCCTATAAGGGACATTACGCTCTGTCTGCCACTCATTTTCTGTAGCTGAACGAAATTACATAAGCCTAAAGATTTGATGTAAGGCTATATGTTTAGCCTAATAACTTAATGATATAAAAGACAAACCATTCTGTAGAAAGATGCATTATCATATGAGATTTGCAACAACTCAAAAATATTTTTTGGTAGCACAAGTGACATGTGACACTTTCTGCCACTTGTTGTCTGTAGCTGAGGCCTTCTGAAATGTCCTTAAATTCGGGATCATTAGCCTATCGCTCGTTTCAATTTGGAACCTTGCATTCGGAATTGTCGTTTGTTTATTCAAAGTCTCAAGTCCAAAGTGACTGGTAAGTTTATTGCACGTCATTTTAACGTCATTTTGAATAGCCACTGCATACCCTTGTTTGTTGGCGTGTTACAAATTCCGCAGAATCATTTTAGGCAAGCAGACCACATACAGGGAGTATTTATTGTTGAGGTCAGGCATGATAATCATCCAAACATCTTGCGTCTTGACCCGTGCTGTGCCTTATTCAGTGATGCCAAAACTCTGCTTACCCTCTGGCTTTGGTCCTGCGCTGTGCTGTGTGAGAGGGGGGAGTGGCTACAGTAGAGCGGAGAAAGCCAACGTGTGCTTCTTCTACCGATTTATTTTGCATTTCTTATCCAAACAATGTCAAACTTGGCACTGCACTTACTCATGCCCGTAGCAAGACACCTGTCAAGTGTGAAATCAGTCGGATGAACGGTTCGACAGATGCGGTTAATACAAACACACACACACACACACACACACAAATATACACACAGACAGACGTTTCTGTCATTTATAGATGGATAGATGGTTGTAAACATCTTGTTGGTAAATTCACAAGTTTGTGTAGTCTGTCAGATGATCCCACTCCCACTTCATCCACACCCAAAATTCACATAGCATGTCACAGATGCCACCAAGGAAAGCAGCACAAAATACCTAGTCTGCAGTTTAATATAATTCCTGTCATTGCCAGACTAGTCATGATTGCTCAATGTCTTAACTTAAGATGGGGATACAGCTTTCTCTGAGTAAATTGGAATGTGCCTGTCAAGGCATTTCATTGTGCTAGTTCCAGGATTGCCAAGCCCCTTATAGGAGGAATGTTGGATTTGTTGTGTTGGTATGTTGTTCTGAATGGTCCTGGCCTCTTTTTGGCTCCAGAACAGATGCTCTGGTATAAGAGTCATGGAGGTTGGAATGTTTCGGTGGATGTCAGCAAGACCTGAAAATCTACATCAGATTCATCAGTGTGGCCAGCATGCCGGCTACACTTGCCCTGGCCTGTCCTGCTGTGCCAAATACAGTGTGAATTTCTTTGGTCTTATCCTTGGGTTTAATGCATACTGTTAATTTAATAATGTTAGTTATTATATATTATTATATAAGCATAATGTTATTTAACTTGTGAGTTGGTTTGGGAAACTGAACACGAGAAGATTATTAGGGTATGTAGTTAGGTAGGAGTTAGTAAGGAGTTAGGAAAAGTCACATTCCTGTCCTTAACACAACAATGCTTTTGAAGTCCCTTGTGTGAGCTGCCCCACCATAACACTTTGTGAAATCGTACAAAACCTGTACTTTTTAAACATATTATCCACAAATTAACAGACGCCTGAAAGACGCGTGCTTATTGTCTGTCATTAGCTAAGGATCCTTTTCTGTGGTTTAGCCTTTGAATAACTTGCTAGATACGTACATTTCAGACATAGCTAGTTGTTCAGTGATGGTATGACTTCGGAATTTTCCTTTGTAATAGTTGGCATGGAAACAAAACCATACTTTTTCTTCTCTGGAAGTTACCTCCATTCTTTGTCCTCAAGAATTTGCTTCTTAATGGCTTTTTGGCTTGCACAATGTGATTCTAATATGTTAGAAGAGTGGTAGCCCACTGGGGAAGTGAATGAAAACTAAGCATCAGCATTCTGTTCTGTTCAGTCTTTTTGCCATATCTTTTCATCACATTTCTTTCGTTTCTTCTACTTTCAGCTTTTGACTACCAAAGGGCACAAACATATAAATGATGTGAACAAAGCGGACAGTTGTATCTTGTATGGAGCTGTGATCTGAAATATTGTCTCTTCCTGAATACTCCTCGTCTTCTAAGTGGTTGTTTTTGGTCCATTTTTCTTAGGACCACCAAGAGACCTCAAACATTTTACGATGGTAGGCCGAGTAGCCCACCCGGCGTGTGTCATATTCCCATGGCCGAACCTTTTTGTCCCCGTACTAGGGAGGTGAGTTGCCTACTGCCTTTGAAAGCACCACAGTATTTCTGAATGAATCCTTGTTGACCTTATGTTGTTGCATTGTTACTCGTGCACTGCAGGGATATGTTGTAGCTCTGCTGTGGGCCTTAATAGTGCGTTCATGAGCAACTGGGAAGTGAGGCAACGTCACTTGAACGTCCATTGAATTAGAAACATCCCATTTTAGTGGTGCGAACTGTGCGAACTCGGCATAGTGAAAGATAAAAAATATATTTGTTCCATGTACAAATGAGTCACTTCATTGTTGATTTGCATTAGGCTTATATTCCTAAGCACAGTTGATGTTAAACAATACTTCTCAGTTTACTTTAGTGTGACTATGTGATGTTAACCTTCTGGCTAGGATGCCTTTGAATATTACCAGTGTCGCAGTTTGTTGCTGTCAAATGAGCGCTCTCACTAATGAGTGTGAAGTTCTGAAATGGGAACTTTGCAACTTCCAAGTTGCATTAACGCACCATCATTTCTTCTAGAATTGTTTTTTTTGGGGGGTTTTCGGTTTGAATGGCTATTGTGCTGCATGATCCACTATGATCCACAAAAACACCATGTATTTATGTATTCATTCATCAAAGAATATATTACAAGAAAGCTCAAAAGGTATTTTGTCCCATCCCATACTTTTGGATAGGAAATATGACTTGGTGCCTATGGTATGGGTCATGGACCTGTCACACGGGCCTTCTGGTTTTGTTCATGCTGGTATGTGTTTGTGTGTGTTCATGTCCCTCTCATCCCTTCTCTCTGCCCATTACTCTTGTCTGCGTGGGACAGGTGCTCCTGGAGGTGGCCCGTACCCTCGGGGTCAAGTGCCACCCAAGGGGTACGATGATTACCATCGAGGGGCCGCGCTTCTCCTCACGGGCTGAGTCTCTCATGTTCCGGCAGTGGGGTGCCGATGTCATCAACATGACCACAGTTCCTGAAGTGGTGCTGGCCAAGGAGGCTGGCCTGTGCTATGCTAGTATTGCCATGGCAACTGATTATGACTGCTGGAAGGAACATGAGGAGGCGGTGAGTGGGTGTGTGTGTATGTGAATGTCTGTTTACTCAATAATGAATACATTTCCATTATATTTTGGTTTTCAGTAGGTTCTTGGCAGGCTTGCAACATGTGAGCAGTCATTTGAAAAAAAGAAGAAATCCGCTGTTCTGAGCCCTTTAATATGCCTGCTGTATTGGTCATCAACACTTTTGCAAGTCCAAAACACTCCATAGAATAGTGATAATATTATCAATATTGTACTTATGGTTGTCAAAGGTGTGCGAAAAGTAACACTACTAATTTATAGCTTATTTCCAAGCCAAAGTTCACAGGCACTGTGCCGGCATTCAGGTCTGGGCCGCTGAGTTAAGATTGATAATGATGACATGTAATGGCTTTGAAAATGTCTGATAACTTCAGGCACAGGAATTTCCTTTACTTTAAACCCTTTCTGGCTATTAGTAAATACTTTAAACCCCCTATTGTGTTGGTTACATAATACTGAGTCTTCCAGCACACAGTCTGGGTTTTATGGCTTCCGATTAAGGAAGTGCCGGGCCATATCACTGGGCATACTGTATCTGGGGGAGGTCGGACTTCCTTAGTGTGTTCGCAAAAAAAACGAATTCTCCTTCCGACTCTTGAGTTCCTGCCACTGACCTGAGATGCTCTGGCCTCCCACTGCTCTCACCACATCCCCTTCCGCCCACCACCTCGCTCTCTCTGCTCTCTCTCCTTCCCTTTATTTCTTTTTTTCTCTGTCTCCTATTTCTCTCGCTCTCTCTCGGGCTGTCTTTCCCTGCCAGCCTCCGGTGAATATCCTGCCAGCGGAGGCTGAGTCAGAATTAGGTCTGAGTCACTCGCTCACAGCTGTGGGGCTGCTCCGCTCACCCACCCGCCCACCCACTCGCTCGCTCGTTCGCGGCCTGACCGACTGCCTCAGGAGAGGCTCGCTGGCCTGTTATGGAATGCAAATCCGCCAACGGCCAGAGGAACTTCACCCCCAAGCCACCTTTGCGATGGTTACCTGCATGTTAAGCGTTCTCACCAAGCAGTCTGTTATAAGGCTGAATTAAGTAGAAACATTTAAGACTCATTAGGAAAGGGGTATTATTTTACTGTACACAAAAATAAATCTCACTGTTGTCCCAGCAGAACTTGGATCCATGTGAAGGTTTGACCGAATGGAGGTAATGGGACTGAGTTTTAATGGAAACTGAATGGAATTTGACAATATTTTTTTGCTTTACTGACATTTCTATTTGTGCAATAACGTGGTATGCCAACAGCCACTACTGTACTACAAGCTTATTTTTACAAGGCATGAGAGCAGTGACTAATGCTCATTACAATACTATGACTAATGCATTAGTTTGGTGTCAGCAGAAACTGTTGTCAGCAGAACTTGTTCATCATTTTGTACATTCATTACTCTGTTCATCACACATACGTAGTGTATGTGTCTCCAACATGCCATCTTTTACCTTAATTAAGCTCATGGCATGTTGGAGACACATACACTACATATGTGCCAAACAGTATAGATTTACTTTGGCACTGTTTTGCCCAGCAGTTGCTCAGTGGTCTTTGTGTGTGTGTGTGTGTGTGTGTGTGTGTGTGTGTGTGTGTTGTGTACACTCTCAACACACACAAACAGAATAGGTATCACTATGCTAAA
Organism: Alosa sapidissima; assembly: GCF_018492685.1. Taxonomy (NCBI): domain Eukaryota; kingdom Metazoa; phylum Chordata; class Actinopteri; order Clupeiformes; family Clupeidae; genus Alosa; species Alosa sapidissima. The sequence goes on along the minus strand of NC_055957.1, from coordinate 24,408,859 downwards.
AAAGAAAGTGGAAACAAAACTGCAACATGAAAAACAGGAATGGTAATGTATGTCACCTAATGGTTTGAAGGAGCATTAGGTCCTTCCTGTTTGACAACCAAAGAACATAATTGCCTATGTCAACTGAAGGTCCTTAGACCATAAATGTGTAATGAGTTGAAACTGTCAGTCACCCCCATCCGATTGGACCTTTTGGAGTTTTATAGTTTTAGTACCTCTGTGATTTAGGTACATATGAAGTGCAAGCAGCATGCGTTTTTGCTCTGTTGACCGTAAACCAAAGCTTACATATCTGATATAATATTTTGTGTGTTTTAGGTATGTGTTGACAATGTTTTGAAAACTATGAAGGAGAATGCCAATAAGGCCAGCAGTATCCTGCTCACAGCAATCCCTCAGATCTGCCAGATGGACTGGGAAGCGACCCTAAAGACCATGAGTGTAAGTGTGGTGTCTGGATAGAGACCTCTAAGGGTAATGAACTTTGTTTTTTTAGGGTTTTAATAGTAGTTTAACATAGTGTGTGTGTGGTGGGGGAGGGGGAGGGGGGGACTGAAGAAACCTTTGTCTGATGCCTCCCTTCCTCATGAGTTACTTATGGGTTTTTTTAGGGTTTTAATAGTAGTTTAACATAGTGTGTGTGTGTGGTGGGGGGGGGACTGCAGGTGTCTGAAGAAACTTTTGTAATTTAGATCAATCCTGATGCTGGTTTTAATGTAAATATATAAAACTGCTTTATCAGAAAGCCGTATTTTGCTGTAGAATAATCATCTGAATGGTCTTTTCCAGGCAATGGTGCAGTCCTCGGTAATGCTGCCCAAACACTGAGATAAGGTGGTCACCTCCTGCAGCACCGATCCCGCAGCCTGTCTTCCGTCTTGCATCATAGTTTGAAAAAGTACAAAGTGCCTGATGTGCATGTTTATGTGCATGTGTCATTCATTCTTTGTACAAAACCACTATCATTTCTTTCAGACCGAGTACATATGTTTATTTGTTCAATAATTTACATTTTCTTTTAAATACTCAAAACTTGATTGTGTATGCAATAGGTCAGTCTGACAAAATAATAGATCGTGTCTGTTTCAACATATTTTTTCTTTACAGAATAATCATCAAAACAAATAAGTTGTGGACCAGCTGCATAGTTGCACATAATGTTAGAGTACAGCAGGGACAAGGCCTTTTCAGATTGATGTACCGTCCATGAGACATAAATAGATGTCAGTGATATCGGAGGATAAAAATGAGGTCAGAGTTATGGGGTGAAACAGTTGCCGTTGAAACCTAGGGCAGTTCTCGAGTCACGTGTTTTAGAATGCTTCATGTAAAATGGTAACATTTCTCCATTTTCAAGGCACAATCATATTTTCATTCTTTCATTGGAAAAGAGTGAAAGGAATGAAACTATGGTTTAAAAAACTGAAATAATACATGTGTAGACATGCACTACCTGAACAATTTGAATTTGACTGATTATGTGTAGGTGCTGTTTCGGTAAAATATCTATTCTCTCTGAATGTTGCCACACTCATTTTGAAACCGGAAGTTTAAATCCAAATGGTGGTCAATAAAAACAAGTTTGTTTGCCATGTTTCAATACAATACAAAGGTCTGATAGATCAATGTATGCCTGCCTTTGCTTTACTTATAAGCCTTACTTTTATGACATTCAACTGAGTGAATAAAACTTCACAATTCCCTGTCCCTGGGTATCTTCCTTAAACATGCTTTTAAAATAAATATATATTAGAACTTTATCAGTTTAGAACTGAATCAGTAGGATTCAGGATTAAGAATTCTAAACCGTTCTGAATGTATAATATTTTTTATTGCAAGTGACTACTGGTAAGGAACTACAGTGTCTTTCACTAAGGCTTGAAAATCTTTACATATTTGCACAAGGACAGAAAATGACATAACGTCCTAGTCTTCTGATTGCAGCAGCATTTCGGTAAAAATGACCATGGTGAATCATGTATGCTGTTATCATATGGCCATGGAGAAATGTTATAAAACAATGAAAACACAAAACGGAGGCCTCTGGGTGTCGTGTGTATGTAGCATTTTGCACAGATGTTACAGAGTTATTTGCGGAGAGCCATGATCTGGTGTGAAATGATAAGAGCAGCCTACTCAAGGGCGTCACACGAGTTGTTTTATGTACAGATCGGTGTAGGCTACCTCCCTTGGCTAAACAACATTATTGCGACCCTAACTAAATCGCGATGAGAGAATATTTGTTTACCCAAAAACATCGCACTTTCCTTTGAACATGGCATGTGAAACGTTCAAATTTCTTAAATTATTGTAAAACAATTAGTTGCGCATGACATGGTCAAAATCCCTATATGTAGTTATACCACAAAGCATTTATAATAAAGGCCTGCTTGAGTAATAATTCATTAAATCCGCTTAAATTAATTTTGTCATTTAATTTGATGGTGACGCCTTGTTAATTATTAGGCTATACGTTTTCATCGAATAGCGTGTTCAGCAATTGATAGGACCCAATCGAATGGCCAAATTCTGAGAATAATTTTAAATAGGCTAAAAGACTGTGCATGGGTTTAATGCTGCATACATGGTCATTTGAGAACGGCAATTAATAGCCTAAAAGAAATATAACCTATATATAGGCTAATATTAACAATATTTTAAAAGAAATAAATTATTAGTTTATCGTTGAGAAAATAGTTTGCTATAGCTACAAAATTGCAAACCACACCAGCAACACACAAATGCAAAATGATGCAATATTTTCTCAGGACAAAGATTTGTATCCCTTAACGACATAGCCTACCCAAACACTGCAATTTATAACTCGTGGAAGCTTGCACTTATACCCGTAAAGCTTTGTCTTGAGTTATTCGTGTGCTTTTTAAATTATTGGCAATTAGGATAAAATAGCCCACTCTCATAAAACCAAACCGTTGTCTCATAGTGCAATCCTCAAGGGAAAATAAATAACGATAGGCTAAGCCTATAACAGGCGAAGCCAATAAGTTAGAAACGTAAATAAATACAAAATCTGTCACAAACTCTGAAGAAAATGAACAACCTCCTGATGTCCATTCAACTGTGCCAAGTCGATAGGTCGGCGATTGTTATTATCGGTCGCTTGAGCATCAGCCTGGAACTCGACAAGGAGCCGGACCGTCTCCAAATAGCCTGTTCTTGCAGCGTCATGTAAGGGTGTAGTCCCGGTGGTACTGTCCCGTAGGTTAGGGTCCGCTCCATGCTCAAGCAGTAACTTCGCAACAGGTGTACTACCCATCATCATTACCTGCAGAACACCGTTGCATAGAATTAATGTTAGCCTCCAGTAAAGTTTACACGTCTATGCGCAACATGAACAATTAAATACAATGAACAATTTGACATTGGATATCAGGCCGATTATGTTGCCCTCTGTTTTTATAGCCCAAATCCATGAACCTTTATTCTACAGCCCTGTGACGGGGCCTAGGCCAGTATCCTCAAATTAATCAATTTGTTTAATAACTTGTGGGTTAAAATAGAGCAATAAACAAATTAGCATAATGAAGCTGATTGACAATATGGCAAACACGATACATTTCTTGATTGTGACACTGACTGGAAGACAGCAATGGAAAATTGACACACACACACACACACAAATTAATGGACATGAGGCAAAGTAGGCCTATAGCCTATTTTCCACACTATAAATGATGGCAGTATAACCTAATAAAGGCAGAAGCAATTAAGGTTGTCCATAAAATATTAAGTTCCCAATATTTCAAGACAATTTCATTCAAAAGATTTGACACTGAAAATCAGTATTTGTTAGTGTCCTTAATCTCAGAGCAACCCTCAAATATGTTTTTTTTTTTTTTCATGAGCTATAGCCTAGTTATTAGGCTACGTTGCGGCTTTAGTGTAATTATTATAAGAACGACTGAAGTTATGACAAAAGATACGCTACCTGTAAAGGTGTCCTTTGAAAACGGTTTACTCCGTTGACATTAACTCCATTTTGTAACAAAATGTTCACCCGTTCAGTGTTGCCAGTTGCGGCTGCTGATGTTAACTCTTCTTCGGGATGCATCGCAAAAACTGCACAGCGACTTGATCGGAACCAGCGGATAGGCTACTCTTTTGACAGGTAGGCTACTAATGTCAAGGCACGAACATCGTCGTTGGCCTATAGGTAAAATAATGTTAAAACTATTTTGCAGATATGATTGCAAAGTCCAAAATACTTGGGTTCTTCTTTGTGTTTCAAGGAAAATAATCTGTCGTGTGTCATTAATTCGCCACACTGCGTATGCGCACACGATATTGTGAGATCTGTTCAGACTTGCCTCTGTTTTGAATTGGGACACACGACGTGAGTTGGTGCAGTCGCTTGTTCATTGCACATGCGCGCCGCTTTGTTTCAGGAAGTAGTCGAGCAAACGCTGTGTGGATAGAGGCAACTGGTCCAAGCGGCTACTTGACTCCTCTGGAATGATTCGTCGTGGTTCAAACATGCTCCTCCACGGTTTCTAAAAATCGCCCAGAGGGTCAGTTTCCCCTAAGAGAATACAAATTCTGTCTTTGTATGTGCTATCCTAAATGTTTTTAGCCAAGCACACTAAACGAATGCCATTTCATTCATTCAGCCACAGATTCGTGATGTAGGCTACTACACGAATAGTCTATGCTTCTGCGTTAGCCTATGTTTTTATGTTACGTAATTGTGTTGCTATAAATTTAAATTATACATTTCCGTGTATGAGGAGCATCATCAGGTAGAAGAGTTGAGCAGGTGATATTCCAGTTTTCAGTAGGCTAGGGCCCGCGTAGCTTTGATATTTTTCTTCGCTTGAAGAGATAACAACGAAAACATTTAATCTCAGTGCTCCAGAATTGGCCAAATTTAGACAGAATGCCCTACAGCATAGTCTATGCTCTTGTTTTTTTTTTAAAGGCTAGGTTAAAATATAAAGTCTTGTAGTTTAGAGAAGGGAGCCCCTAACGAAAAAGAACTAGCCTATAGGATTATTATATTTAATAGTAATCTTATAGAAATGCTAGGATATAGTAGGCCTAGACTAGGCTTATTTTGGGACATAGGCTACTATAGAAGTATACATATTTAGGGACACAGCCTAGATAGTACTATAGAAGTAATATACTGTAGGCATATTGAACACAACATAGGGTAAGAATATTATAAAGGTATTACAGAACATCATAAATGTTATACCCTTAGGGTACTACCATAGAACTAGGCTATCTACTGTAGGAGGCTATTACTATTTCTTTTTGGCAAAGATATTTCGATTATGAGATGCACCACACACACAAATACACACAAGTCATTGGCGGGGCAATCAAAGTAGACAGGAAACTTTGGGGAATTCCACTATGCTTGCTGTTGAGCAACGCCATAGAGACTGACATCAAATGTTAACAGTGCATGGCTGGGTAATGTGGTATACAGTTAAGAACAAAATTATTCATACGCCTGGCAAATATTGATTTAATGTTTTTTTTCTCTTTCTCAAATATGTTTGTTCTGACTGAAAATGACACTCCTACATGCCAAAAGGTTGCTAGACAATGGTAGAAACATGGAATCAGAAAAAGAAGCGTTTTCATCTTTTTGTATGACAAATGGTGTGTCCAAAATTATTCATACCCGTTTTAAATAATCAATTGAAACATCTTTATTTGCATTCACAGATCTCAAAATGCTTCTTGTAATACCTACCAAGCCTCTCATGTCTCCACAATGATTCTGGGCCGCATCTTTTTAGCAGCTGTGTTTCCCTCAGAATTGAATTCTATTTGTGGTGGTAGGTTTGCAGAATGCAACAGTTTTTAACAAATTAGCACAGCGTGGTTATGATGCAGATTTAAGCACAATTTAGCCAGACTTTTATGCCAACAATCGCAGGATTGTTAATGTTTTCTTTAAACATGCAGGTCGGTTTGTTGAGAGAGAGAGAGAGAGAGACAAGGAGAGGCTGTGCAAAGGTGCACATAGCTCTACAATGAATCCAATTGTAATAGTAGCCTGGAAAAATCCAATACAATGAATCCAATTTAAATAGTAGCCTGGAAAATCATTGTGTGGTGGTCAGTGTTGATATTGTGGTGGACCGCCACAAATAAGTCAATGTATGGGAAACACTGAGCAATCAGGGTTTTGATACAGGAACGATTCTTTGCCATCACTCTGGCCTTGTGCTCACTTTATTGATGGATTGAGGTGTGAACTCTGGCTGGGCCACTGTAAAATGTTGATATCATTCTCTGTTAACCATTTCTTACCTTGTTTGGTTGTATGTTTTGGATCATTTTGTGGTTTAATGGTCCAATGTCGCCTATTAGTGCAGGTCTCTTGGCAGTCTGTCTGATCTTTTCCTCCAAAAATCTTAATGTAGTCCCTTGTTTTAATTGTGTATGTTTGGAAATGAGTGATCCATGATCAGCATCCATGATGACCATGGTCCATTTTGGGATGGAGTGAAAATTTCAACCACCAAAACACCATCCCCAATGTGGAGAATAGCTATAGAAATGTATTAGTTTTGGGTGTTTTTCAGACAATGGGACCTGACCTTCTCAAAGGGGTGAAATAGCTGTTACTGGTACATTCCCAAATGTGTTTGTGATATGTTTCTGACCCATTTTACATATTTGTTTTCATGTTTAGTCCCTCTAAATAATGAACAAATGTACAAAACGCCACACAAAGTATGAATAGATACTGTAGCTACAGAAGCTAAAGTATAAGTATATATACTCTTTTGATCCTGTGAGGGAAATTTGGTCTCTCCAATCCGTGAATTAGTGAAACACACTCAGCACACAGTGAGGTGAAGCACACACTAATCCCGGCGCAGTGAGCTGCCTGCAACAACAGCGGCGCTCGGGGAACAGTGAGGGGTTAGGTGCCTTGCTCAAGGGCACTTCAGCCGTGGCCTACCGGTCGGGGTTCGAACCGTCAACCCTCTGGTTACAAGTCCGAAGTGCTAACCAGTAGGCCAAATGTCTAATATGAAGAACTTTAAATGTGTAGCACACAATACAATAATGACATATTTTTTTTTGTTCTCAACAGGCAATAGCTAACCTTTAAGCTACTTCAGGCCTAAGTAATCTTTCCTCATAATTCAGTTTCTGTAAGATTGCAAAAGGTATATATTTCAATAGGAATGCTCCACATATTTTTCACCATGCAAAGCTAGAAATACTTTACACTTCTGTTCTCAAGGTCTGTTACAGTCTCACAGCAAAGTCGCAGTAAACATATCAAACACTTTAGTGTTATCAAATGAAAACTGGTATTTGAATGTTTTTCATTACAATCAGATATAGTTCAGCCCAAATACTGTATACTGCATACAGATTAACTGTGAAATGCTCTGAACTGACCTAACACATTGCTTGTGTGAAAATGTAACAATTCACTTTCATTACCATGATGAACACATTCATTTTACAGTTATTGCATATAAACAGACAAACTGGGATATTATGCAATTGGGATATTCAGAGAACTGTTTTTCTACCACTGTGAATGGTGGCTGATCATGTGACTAGTGTCATTAGCCTACTGCAGAGGCCTACACATTGCTAACATAATATGAATATGCATTCTCACGAGGACATTTTAATGGTCAATGATGTAGTTTCAGACAAATCAATAATTGCGTAATTCCTTGAACTCAAAGTACAGCATCCATTCATGATGCAGTCATTCTGGCCTATATAGGTGAAATAAACAGTGAGGTGAGGTTTGCACCTGATAAAAACAATCTAAACTGTAACTGTATTTTAAGTACATGTAGCTCTTGTAACACAAACTGTCTGGAGAACATAGATGTTCATGTCACATGTGATGTTGAACCAATGATATGCAGTGACTCTTAACAACACCTGTGTAGCCCCCGGGTCCATGGGTCCTAGTGGCATGGCTCCTTCAGTGCTGCTCACAGCTGGGTGTGATTACATGTGACCTGACTCATAAGTTCTTGGAGGCAGGCAGCCTGACTATTTTTAGCCTTCAGATTTCATCAGAGGAAGCAGAAGACAGGAGAGCTCACTGACAAAAGGGACATATAGCTACAACCATTTATTTCTCAATTTTAGAAAACTCTCTCTTTGCAGTTAAGGAATATAATATCATCCATCTTTTTGCAATGTCCATGTAATCTTTTTGTATCAGGTCTCAGATGTGCTGTTGAAGTGTCCATGCTGGGCATGGACAAGCCGTTGAGATCCATCAGTCCTCTGTGGGAATGGAAACCTTCCCCCTCCCTAAAGGGTTTTAAGGACTGCATGAAGAATCTCAAACATGTCAAATCTTTACAGTCACAAATCAGAAATCTAAAACCAAAACACCCCACGAGTTTCACCTGATATGTATTAGTGTCATTATTTTAAATACAAATCTGTTTTAAATATGGCTCTTATACTGCTTTCAAAGACAAAGGAAAACAAATTTCTTTGAGTAAATATTATAACCTTGATCCATGGAGTGAATAATAAATATTTGTGTTACAATTCGATGTTTAGAAAGAGGCTCATACAGAAGTGGTGAGGTGTGGCCTCAGGGTCCACTCTGTCTTTGAACAAGACATTTGGACATGTGTGCTGTCAGAGGCAGATATTGACTTTCCCTCATTTCACTGAATCTATTCGAATCTATTCTAAATTCAGACGAACTTTCTTTAGTATCTTTAAACAGATATATAATAGAAGCAGGAGATTGAAATCAGTAGGTTTGATTAGTTTTGTCTTGTTAGATAGATAGATACTTTATTGATCCCCAAGGGGAAATTCACTTTCATTAATGTGTAATTGCAAAAGTAATTTTCAAATTCCTCTCTCACTGGCCAGCGGAATTGAACAAGACACTATTTAGAATCTCTGTGTTGGGGCTGGTGAAGGCTGAATTTCCTAAAATCTAAGACACACGCCTCTATGTTCAGTCCAATCACCAAAGGGAAATAGTTTTCTCAGTAGTTCTCAAACTATTTCTGATCAATGGAAATTTAATTATGCATTTTGCCGAGTTTGTATGTAAGCACAAGTGTGTCTGCGCACGAAAGAATGGGTCAGATAGAGGCCACAAGTGATTGCGGGCTGTTTTTGGCATCTTTGGTATGTTTCTTTGGTGGGGGGGGCACTTTTCCCCCTGGTTGCTCAATGAACGTGAATAGTCTTTTCTGAACAGGCGTGTGTCTTAGAGCTTTCACTATTGCCCTTTTACGGGTTTATTTGTTATGTTTGCTTTTGTTTATGAAAAGCACATTGAATGACCTCTGTGTATGAAATGCGCTATATAAACTATATAAATAAACTTGACTTGACTTTACTTTTCAAACAGACACATATTACTTTTAATCATATCCATAACCTTCTACTACACCAGACACGCCTCCAGACTTCACCACCTTTCAGGCCTTGTGGATAACAGTTGTATATGCTCCTCTGCATTAAAACCACAATTGTGATGGAAACCATGAACACACATGAGCTGAGTAAATGTCTCTGTTGAAGTCCAATGGGGAATGTTTAGGTTAATATGACGTCCTCATGGCGTTGTCCTTATTGGGTGTATGCTACACTAAACTAGAATGAAGAGTGGCTGTCATGTTACTTTTATATTTTGTGTTTTTAGAAATAAGACCTTATAATAAGTAATTAGACCTAGCAAACTTCACCACTACAGTTCAGTTGGAACTGATTTAAGAGCATGCTGCCGTCTTTTGGCTATATTGTTGATGATGTCATACATTTTTAATGGTGTAATCCGACCATAACCACAAAACCATAGAGCAAAGGTCAGATGGCTTGTGGGAACAACGGTTGTGTTTTTGTCCTTCACATGACCATAACCCATCACAATTCGAAGATGATACCAAATTAAGTATAATCATACCTTAACATGTGGCATAGGATGGATATAACCCAAACAAAATTGAGAACAAAAGTATAAGAATAGATCTCTTGCCTGTTGCTTTGGTCTGAGGGGGAAAAGATGGTGGTTTTGCCGCCCTTCATCCGTCACACCCTCATGATATCATTTGGACACAAAGGGCTGTTTGTGCGGATGTCTGTCAGGCAGGAGAGTACCAGCCGTTACTAAGGCTGAAGCTGCAAGGGCTTCCTCCTCCTCTCTTCAGCCAGAGCCCTCAGCGGTCACATGACCAGCACTCATTCATGTGTGATTCCTCCAGGACCCCGCCAACTCTACCTCTGTTTGCAGTCCACAAACAGTCCACACCTCTCTCACTGTACCCTGTATCTCACTGCTACAACACTTAGGCCTCAAATTCTCTTGTAGTGTATTTAAATTATATATTTTTTTAATTTACTTGTGTGTCTTACTTTTTGCATAACTTTTTTTGGTGTTTTTGATGTTTTGCATGCCTTTAGTTTTCAACCAAAATGTTGTAGCACTTGTTCGACATGTTCTAATATTCATGTCTCAAAAATAATAAAAATTGCAAATGGATACCCTTTAAAATAGAACTTCATCATAAAATGTCTATGTAATTATGACTCTTTGGAAATTTAGTTTAGTTAGCACTTAAGTCATGGAACTGAAAAAAAAAAACCTTAAACCCTGGCATCACAAGGGACAAAATGGCTTGCATTGTTTTCACAGACCATGACATCAGGTTTCTCTAGTTTCCCTGTAAGCATGCTATGTTGGGATGCATGAAAAAAACTATTTACGCGCAATTAAAAAGCTGAGAGGGTAAAGACTAAATTACAATACATAGTGTACTTTTCTGTTTGATCACTGCTTGCCTTTGGCTTGCTTTTGCCTTAACTGGGTGTGAGTCGTGTGAGTGTGGGTGTGGGTGTGGGTGTTTGTAAGTGTGTGGGCGGCTGGCATCTTGCCCCGCTTTTGTGGGATGATGGTTTAGAAAAGGAATCCATTATATATCACAGGAAGAGGAGGAAATTAAATGATAGCACCAATGAGACAATTACAGGAGATCAGGAGCAAGAATGAACAGGAACCAAGCATTTCCTAAATCTTAGCATGTTGACTATTCCATAACCTGATATAATAACGATTAATAATAATGATTATTTGGAGACATTCTGAGACAGTAGTCCGTCGGAATAACACACACACACACACACACACACACACACACACACACACACACACACACACACACACACACACACACACACACACACACACACACACACACACACACACACACACACACACACACACACGGGATACGGTGCGCCGCACTGTAACCGGACTTGTAACCGGAGGGTTGCTGGTTCGAACCCCGACCAGTAGGAATGGTTGAAGTGCCCTTGAGCAAGGCACCTAACCCCTTACTGCTCCCCGAGCGCCGCTGTATCAAGGCAGCTCACTGCGTCGGGATTAGTGTGTGCTTCACCTCACTGTGTGTTTACTGTGTGCTGCGTGTGTTTCACTAATTCACGGATTGGGATAAATGCAGAGACCAAATTTCACTCACGGGATCAAAAGAGTATATATACTTATATACTCATATACACACACACACACACACACACAACAGCGGCAAGATAGTACAGTTTAGGGAAGATAGGGCAGAATGTTTCTGCTTTTGTGTGCCAGATGAAAGGCTTTTGACACCTTGAAGGACAGTGCTCCACTGTCATCTGTAGAAAGGTAGGAGTGAAGGGAAAACAATTAACAATGAATGTAATGAAAGGTCTAATTTGTGAACCTGATCCCAGCCGCCTGACATGTGAGCTGAATATTACACAAGAGTGTTCTCCTTATATCTGAGGGTGTCCAAGTGTGAAACAGAGAGGAACAACATAGTGGCTGTGCTGCTCTACACCACCTGCTGGAGTGGCTCGCAGGGTCCTCGGCTGTAAAAAAATATTTGGTGGGTGTATAGTTTTTCATTGCAGGGTTTGACTGATTTAAATAAATGTATTCCCTGTAGCTCATTCTGTGCACACAGAGATTGGGGATGTCTGTCTATGCTCAAAACAGCTCTTAAGTTGTGCTGGACTCATTCAAATATCTATTTCAGTAAGAGTCTCTAAGGTCTGAACAACAAGCATCTCAAATTCTAGCCATTGAAGTGTCTATGTTCATATTCTTTGATTAATTATTTACATGTAATAGTCCTATACATACAGTATACTTGTCACAGATTATGTGTTTGAATACTTGAGTGTTTAAGAGAGAGGGAGAGAGATGCTGAGTCACCGGATGTGTGGTTGGGTGTATCTGGGGGTGAATAGAGACTTCTGCATAAGCCAACCCTTCAGAGATGGTAAATAGATCTGCCCGGAAGGGGAAATATTGTTATTGTCAAGCGGTATAGTCTGTTTGCTCTGAAGCAATCATTTATTCTTATGTAGTATTGGTTATGGTTAAATGATTTTGACACTTTTGTCCAAAGCGAATTACAAATAAAAACAATACAATAGTTTTAAATGAACTGTGAACAGTTTTAAAATGTTGGTAAGACTAAGAAAAATAGCAATAATAAACAATAATGTCCATGCAGTATCAATGATCAATAACCTTATGGAAATAAACAAATACCATAATATAGATAGATAGATAGATAGATAGATACTTTATTGATCCCCAGGGGAAATTCAAGGTCTCAGTAGCATATAGACATCACACACACATTCACTAACAGCAGAAAAAAGTAATTAAAAGTATATAATATAAAAAACACAACTAAGCAATAAAGACAGTAGAAGATAAAGAATATACTAAATATACTAAAACACAAATTATACTAAATAACACTTAATCTAAATCAATTCTAAAAACAGCATCCACATAGTGGGTGATTAATCAAGAAACGCTTGCAATTACTGAGGCAGGGACTGAGCCTGTGATTCTCTGTGCATAGTAAGGTAAGGTAAGGTGCTCTGTGTGAGTGAGTGTCATGGTGATGGTACAAATGAGTTTAACAGTGCAACAGTGCAAGAAAAAAGTCTAGAGACCATCATAAAATAAATATGGACATATCAGCGAGTAGGCAAGGTAATATAAAAAGGTATAAGTGTGGCCACAATTCGGCTGTGGCATGGAGGCAGGGTTTATGCATAGTGCTAATATAGCACGCAAACAGTGAGGCAGTATGACAGTGGTAAAAAGTGGCTAGTGGACAGACAGTATCCAAACATGGAGGGGGTGAAGAGGCAGACAGATTATGCGGAGAAGTCTATCTCTCCTCTTACCTTAAGTGAAGCATTGAACAGTTCAATGGCCCTGGGGACAAATGACTTCCTCAGTCTGTCTGTTGTGCAAGGCAGTGAGCGAAGTCTCCAGCTGATCAGGCTCTTCTGCTTTACAATAGTGCTGTGGAGTGGATGACACTCATTGTCCAAGATGTTGATCAGTTTGTTCAGGGTCCTTTAGTCAGATATTGAAGTGATGCACTCCAGTTCAGCTCCCACTACAGAGCCAGCTTTCCTTACCAGCCTGTCAAGTCGCCCCGCATCCTTCTTCTTTGTGCTTCCTCCTCAGCATACCACTGCATAGAAGAGGACGCTGGCAACAACAGACTGGTAAAAACATCCTGAGGAACAAACCACAAATAACTCATAAGAACCATTTAATTAATTGAGTGTATGCTGAACAGATATGTCTTTAGACCCCATTGAAAGACCCAAAGCTATCAGAGGAATTGAGAGCACTGGGTAACTCATTCAACACACGAGGAACCACTGAGGAAAAGAGTCATGAATTTGACCTAGTGTTTGTTGACACAACAGACGCTCATCAGAAGACCGCAAGTGGACGGTTGAGGATGTAAAGCTGGATCATAAAATTGAAATAGCAGGGAGCAGAGTGCCCTATAGGCGTGAGAGGTGAGAGATTTAAATGTTATACTGGCCACTATAGGGAGCCAATCAGCCAAAGAAGAGTAACTAGGGGAGGAGTTACATGTGTCCTCTTTGGCTAATTGAAGACCAGGCGTGCTGCAGCATTCACAGCAGGCCAGCTAACAGTGAATTACAATAGTCCAGTTTGGAGATAATCACAGCCTGTACAAAAAGCTGTGCAGATCATTTAAATTTTGGACCAAGTTACTCTCATTCCTCCTCAAAATATTTCATCTCAATAAAGTTTTAATTTCATTTGGTGCTGTAACCAAAGCTGGCATACTGTATATGAGAGAAGAACATAGTCCCAGGGAAAGAGAGGTACACTAAAATAGTGCAGAGTGGCAAACTCACGTTTTCCCAATTAAATGTATTTGTTTGATCATTTTCACAAGTATTCATTTTTGACTGTGATAGTGTTGCTGTGGTCATGCAGGTATATGCAAAATTAGCTGCTCTATGTTCACCTCATACAACTTTTCATCTAACAACGCAATACATTTTACATAGATACACATGCATATTCAGTAAGTATGTGCATGTATGTATTAACTGAGTTAACTGAGACATTTCATCACAAGCACTTGTCCCAAACGACATTAACAAAGGTCTTTCAACAACTTTTCACCAGGCTTTGTTCACATTTGATGTTGTCCGTATAGCATGATATTCAGTTTGAATAACAGGATTTAAAATAATAATAATAATAATAATAATAAAAAACAGGAATGTTTTATAGAAATGTGAAATGTGGTTTTTGAGGGTGTCTTTTATGACAATTGTAGAGAAAAAAAATCTCCTCTAAAAATCTTCCTCATAAAGATGAGGAAGTCAGTTATAATATATATTGTAACCGATTTCCCAATCTTTATATGAACAATAAACTGTTCTACAATTGTCATAAAAGACACCCTCAAAAACCCATACCAATGAAGACTGTCTACATTGGCAGTCAACCTGATGTTGTTGAGTACTAATAACTTGAATCTTGAATTTCCCCTGGGGATCAATAAAGTATCTGTCTATCTATCTATCTATCTAACAAATGGCCACCTGATGGACAGGAGAGGAGAAGACCACTAGAGGGCAGTCATGAGTCATTTTGACAGTCTTGGGAGGACACAGTGAATGCTGGAACAATAAAGCATGATTGCAGAGCAAAGAATGATAAATCCACATATTTTGCACTAAGCCGGCTCAAGGACTGAAGAGCTCAATGGCTGATGAGGTCATGTGATTCATGGAAGCATTAGAGTTTTTCCTCTTTATTTCCCTAGCACTTATATTGATTACATGTGTGGTTGCATTGGCCTTAGTGAATGGGCATGGGCAGGTAATGAACAGGTATGCATTAATAACGGCAATATTTGCATTGGATAACAAAAACAGTTGACAAGCAACTTAAATTAAGTCTGTAACAATGGCTACAGCATGTGCAATGGAATTTTATGTGTAAATCTCTTATCTCTTTTTGTCTCTCTTCATGTAACAGTGTAAACACAACATAATTGTTGTCTGGCATCCCACATCCGTTCAATTCATAGATCAGATCAATTCATAGAGAGAGGAATTACGTGCTGTGTGAAAAGCCTGAACTAGTCACATGCAATATCCAGTTGCTTTTCCAGTCGCGTGTTCAGTGTCCTTTATAATTTAAATAAGTAGAGTGTGCAAAGTAAGGCCAGTTGGTTGTTCTGTATCTGTGCATTGTGAGTGCTGTGGGTGGTGTGCTGTGTGCAGCAGGAGTGTGGTGCCGTTCTGGTCTGTGAGCGCAGAGCTCCAGACGGATAATGTCTGCCGGCACCCCACCCCGTCCCCACGGGCCACCCGACACGTCTAGGCGAGCAGGGGGTGAAATCGGAGAAACGTTGCAGGCAGTGGCCCATGTAATAGAACGATACAGTGGACGTGTGTGTGCACCAACCCACTCAGAGCCTGACACACACGCACACACACACACACACAAAAGACAGCTGGATGGATAGTTGGTCAGGCTGCTGGTGGAAGAGTGACTATCACCCATCTATACTCATCTGTCTTGTCTGTGTCCTGCCTGAGACAGGGGGAAATTATGAATAATTTTACTGACACAAAATATCCCAATCTTACTTTAACCCACTAAAAATGTGAACTACTGCAGTTTGGTAACCTGAGTTTCTGAAGGGACTTGTTTGGCATGTTTAGGACTCCGCTAATGTTTTCTAGAATTCAGACAGATAGATTTTCTTCTCACAGTTGCATGACCAGACATAAGAAGATTAGAATATTGCTTAGAGGGGAAACTGTTATCAGTTCAGTGGAGTTTGTTTACAGTCAACAGCATTTCAGGGACGTCCTGTCATGTGATGTTCTCCTGCTGAATGGCCTGAGCCAAACACCTGTGGACAGGACAGGGCAGGAAGTCATACATCTCTCATTACTGTACACTTGCTACACACACACACACACACACACACACACACACACACACACACACACACATGCACACTCACAGACACAGAGAGAAAGAAAGAAACACCCAAAGAAAATGCAAACACACATTCTCTCTCCCTCCCACTCTTTCTTGACATCCTGTCTATCTGTCTGCCTGTCTGTCTGTAAGTCTGTCTCTCTCTCTTTTCACCACTCTGTCATTATTTTGGTATATGTATATATGTATGTTTGGAGGGGGAGGGGGTGCAATCCCTCCCATGCCACTAGATGGCAGTCTATGGATGAGAATGCTGTGAAGTGTGACCTTATTCCCTATCTATCTAATTACACATTAGCCCGTAATATGCCATTCGGCTGCCGTGGGTTTCAGATGAATGGCTTCCCCTCCTCCTCTGCCCCATCCCTGTGCTGTTCCGGCCAGCTTCCCTCAATTACTGTCACCGGCAGGCCGCTGCTCCGCACTGCACCGCACCACACCGCGCCGCTCGGCTCTGCTCGGCTCGGCTCCTCGCCCAATCTGCCAGACCCGCCGCAGCGCCCGCACACTGGAGGAAACACTGGAGGATGTGTGAGCCTGACATTTCTGCTATGCCAGGGAAGTGTCAGTGCCGCAGAGCGTGTGGGATAATGTCTGTGGCTGGGGCGAGAGAGAGAGAGAGAGAGAGAGAGAGAGAGAGAGAGAGAGAGAGAGAGAGAGAGAGAGAGAGAGAGAGAGAGAGAGAGAGAGAGAGAGAGAGAGAGAGAGAGAGAGAGAGAGATTAGATATACCCAGGCACAGCACACAGACCTGATTCATTGACTTGGGCTCTGGCATGTCCTGGCCAAACAAGTTACATCACAGACTATAATTTGTAATGACGTAAGGGGAGGACTTTACTTGTTTTCATTTAACATTTACCTATATGGCTAGTGTTGCAGATTTTAGCTGAAGTCACTGAATGTGGTTGATTAATGTCAAGAGATGAATAGAGAAGAGACATCCTCTGTAATGATTGGAAGATTTTCTCATAAGAACTTGTCAGTGTGTTTGTGTGTACTTGCATGAACGAATCTCACCGGTGTGTGTTTTAGTATGACAGTACATGAGCATGGTTGTGCAGTCTTTAGGTGTCTGTATATGCTTTATTTTTTGCCTCTGTGTGTGTGTGTATGTCTGTCTGTTTCTCTCTCTCAATCCATTTAAATTCAATTCAAAGGTGCTTTATTGGCATGACAAAAAGGGCATTTGCATTATCAAAGCAATCAAAACAGTGCATAGACATTTATGTGTAACATACATAGATCTAAACTTATATAAAATATCCATATGTAATAGAGGATAGGAGAAGAAGGATGGAGAACAAAGAAAAAAAGCAACACCCCCCCGACACACACGCACACATAGACCATGCATGTAGACCAAAAAATAAATACATTGTTTACGTCTGCATGTGTCCATGTCAAAAACATTTATATTTACATTAAACTAGTGTCCCTCAGGTTATGACATAATTATATAGCAGAAATGAGTCACAAGGACCCTCTCCTGAGGTAGTTTTAAATATATGGAAAATGGGTATTCTTAATTCTTCATACTTTTTACAGTAAAGAAGAAAGTCTCTCTCTCTCTCTCTCACTCACTCTTCTGCTCTC
The DNA here is from genome assembly GCF_018492685.1 of Alosa sapidissima. NCBI lineage: Eukaryota > Metazoa > Chordata > Actinopteri > Clupeiformes > Clupeidae > Alosa > Alosa sapidissima. Next base: position 24,390,946 of record NC_055957.1, on the reverse strand, counting down.
TCTGTGTGTATGCGTGTGTGTGTGTGTGTGTGTGGCAAGCATTAGATCCCGTCTATGCCCAGAGGAAGCAGTGTGTGGTCAGTGGTCAATGGGATCTGCTCCATTGTGTACATTCACCTCCACCCTCCAAGCTGGACATCTTCATTATGACCAACGCGTGTGGAAATACCCACGGCCCTCTTCATTAAGAGCTCATTCCTGGAGCCTGACACAGCGCCTGCCTGCCAAATACCTCATACATGAAATCCCTAATTTCCTGTCGTGGAGTGTGAATAATGGAATCATTTGACACAGCAGATATGTGTCACACGCCTCGCTGGAGAGGATTCTTCCTCATGCCATGCCAGGGAGCTGGGGCTGTCCTCCCCACCACCTCCCAGTCCCAGCCGTGGACCTCCAACGCAACTTGTCCCCTTGAGAGTGTCAGTTGCTGCGGGAGGGGTGGGGGGTAGAGAGAGAGAGACAGAGCATCGCTTCCCTCACATCTCCTCACATGTTTCTGTCCAGGGTGCCAACCTGTTAATTCTAGTAGGAGCCAACCTCTCTCCCCGTAGTGTGTCCCACTCATGTGCTTATCCCTTAGGAGCCAAGCCAGATGACGTAAGCAGTGGCCATATAAGTGTGTGTGTGTGTGTGTGTGTGTGTATGTGTGTGTGTGTGTGTGTGTGTGTGTGTGTGTGTGTGTATGTGTGTGAATGAACTCAGCTCCTTTGTGTCTTTGTGGGCTGGGGTACAGAGCCAAAGCTCTCCTGTATTTATCCTTGTCCGTCTTGTCCAGAGCTCGTAATGACTCACCCCTCTTAGTTTCCACTCGACAGGGACAAGGGGTACAGAGGGGGACGAGGTGGTACAGCTGATGGTGGTGATGGTGGTGGTGGTTGAGATGCTGATGGTGGTGGTGATGGTGGTGGTGGCTCCACAGTTCAGCTAATTGAATAGACTTGGACCCCAGATCCCTAATTATTGACAATGGCTTTGCATTGGGCAGCATACAGGCAGAGTGCTCTTTTGATAGGTAATTGGAGCTCTGAAGGACAGCAGGGAAGAGAAAAAAAACAGTGCTCGCCCTCTCATGTGGTATACACGACAACCTTAAGAGAGCATTGTGTTGGTGTGTGAGCAGACACACACACACACACACACACACACACACACACACACACACACACACACACACACACACACACACACACACACACAAGGGGACACACACACACACAAGGGGAGAGATGTAGAAAGCACCGAGGAGACAAAGAAAGAGTAGGAAAAGAGCGCAAGAAAAGGAGACAAAAAAGGAGAGAAACACAGGGAAATAATGTGTGTATGAGTGTGTGTGTGTGTGTGAGAGAGAGAGAGACAGAGAGGGAGAGAGAGAGAGAGAGAAAGGGAGAGAGAAAGAGAGAGAGAGAGAAGAGAGGAAGTAGAGATTGGGCACCACAGCAGCAGCCTCTTCCTTCCACCTCATTGACTGATGTCACAGAAAGAGGAGCTGCACTGAAGGGGAAAAAAAACATGGTGACGCTTGCAGCCCACGTCTGGCGAGGAAAATAAACACCTTCCGAAGCTCGCCAGTGCAAAAGGCAGAACATGTGCGCCTGCAGTATTCAAACCTAATGCAAGGAGAGGAACAGCCACAGTTAGTGTGCGCCTTTTCTCATCCACTGAGTTGAATTTTGTTCTTGTAAATATGTCCCTCATATTCAAACTGTGTGGTGTATTTGTATTTAATGCATTTGATTATTTTGAATTATAAGAGTGGATTCACCCATCAATAATGTACATTTATAACATAGACTAAAGGATTAGAGCACTGTCAAATTGGATCTTTGTGTGATATATAATAGCACTTTTTTCTATTTATTTGAAAGATTGTCAGACCTTTGCTATTTCAACAATAGATCTTTCATACATTATGGGCTGATTCAATAATCCAGATAACCATATTTCTGGCCATTACTCTCAAAAGCCCATTTCTCTTCCTTCGCTGTGAAATAAAGGATCCATGGGGCAGGAAGGCCTTTGTCTGGGGAAAGAAGGTGCTTGAGCCTTGAAGAGGAGCAGGTCCTCTGGTGCAGCTGCACCCTCAGACCCTCTGTGTTCCAGGCCTCCCCCTCCCTCTACACACATGACTGTGTGTGTGTGTGTGTGTGTAGCATTTATGTGTGTGCATGTGGTGTGTGTGTGTGTGGCATGTATGTATGTGTGCATGTGAATATGTGCATGTGTGGTATGTGTATGTGTGTGTGTGTGTGTGTGTTTGTGTGTGTTTGTGTGTGTGTGTGTGTGTAGCATATATGTGTGTGTGTAGCATATATGTGTGTGTGTGTGTGGCATGTATGTATGTGTGCTTGGCGGTAGCGTTGAGGGGGGAGCTCATTTCGCATCACCCAGTGCAGCCTGAGGAAAAAAAAGCCAGTCAGGTGCTAAAATGTGAACGTGGATTAGTTTCTATGCCAACGGCAGCAGGACGCGCTCACGCAGCTAGCCATGGCCTGCCGTACACTTGTTTTTGTCCCTTTCCTTCTGTTTCTTTCAACCCCTCTCTTTTCTTTTCCCTTTTCTTTCACTTGCTCTATCAGTCTCTGAGATAAGTCTGGGTCCTGCTCTCTGTGCTACAGCTTTCTGATGCAGCTGTGTGGCAAGGCTCGTTGCCGGTGCCTGATCCACTCTAGCTCACACACACACACACACACACACACACTGAATTCAGCACGTTAGCTGTCATTTGAATGGCTGCCATTTGGAGATCGTTGTGTCTTTGTTTAGATTCAGGCAGATTCACAATTTGAACATCACATCATCATATTCTCTCTGTTCTTGTGCTAAAAGAAAAAATGCACAATATTCTTGATGATTTGGGGTCTGACTCCATATTGTATATGAAGCGTGGGGTCTATGAGAATTTTTGACCTTTCTGTCATCATAAATGTGAAATTGTGAGGTTTCTTTGTTTGCGATGAACCTCCGTCAGCCAGCCTTCTATGTGTGTCTCTGTGTGCCTGCCTCTCTTGGTCTATATGTCTGCATGTGTGTGTGTGCGTGTGTGTGTGCATGTGTGTGTGTGTGTGTGTGCGTGCGTGCGTGCGTGCGTGCGTGTGTGTGTGTGGGTGTGTGGGTGGGTGTTAGGTTCTGTGTATCCATGGGTGTGCATCTCTGATATCTTTGTGGCTTGTGTGTTTGGCAAGTGTGTGTGTGTGTGTGTGTGTGTGTGTGTGTGTGTGTGTGTGTATACAGAAAAATAGTAGGAGGAGGAGAAGAAGGGTATACAGAAAAGAGAGGCGGAGAGAGAGAGAGGGAGGGAGTCAGGCAGGCAGGTGCAGGGAGGAAAGGGTTAAGGTGAAAACAATAACAAGGGGGAGTGGGAGTGTACGTCTCCCTGGAAGTGTCTGGCGCTCTGTTCATTGACAGTGTCGTGCACCCGCCGCCCGGAGAGCGCCGGCAGGCTCACAAAGACAGACAGCTCGAATTAATCCCAGGGGGGAGTGCGTGACAGTTTGGCAGAGCAGAGAATTGAAAAGGAGGAGGATGCTGAAAATGGGGAAGGCGCTAGCATTTGTCAAATCATAATTAAATGATGAATCACTATTCCGTTATTAACGATGCCCACCCTGAACCTCGTCAGTTTAAAAAAAAACCTATATATATAAATAAATGGAAAAATACCGCTACCTCTCCACTACCACCATGTATGGAAATACAAAGATGGATGGCTGATCTATGAATATGCCTACAATTTGGTGCATTTGGAGAGGAGAAATTATATACAAAATATACTACATCCCATTGTCAACACTGGTCAAAATTCAGAGCAGAACAATAGATTCAAGAGGAGAATGGAGGCAGTCATGTATGGAAGACATGAGGAGGAGACTGCAGTGTGCTCAAGTGAGCTGCACTCAGATTGTATGTTTCTGCCCTCCACTTCACCAGCTTTGCATTCTATAACACTGCACAGTACGCTCACCAACCCAAAGAATCATGGGACGTCATGGCACGTAATGGCATCTTTATCCAAAAACTCAGACTCTGTCTCAGAGCTTGCAGTGCTTGCAGTGCTTGCATGACTGCGTAATGTTTCCTGGACAGAGTACTGTAGTTCCAAGTCATTACGAAGTGACATCATGACTGAGTGATGACATGGGAGGTGTAGTGTGCGTGTGTGTGTGTGTGTGTCTGTGTGTGTGTGTGTGTGTGTGTGTGTGTGGGGGGGGGGGTTAATAATCTTAATTTGAAGCGGGAAACCGTGCTTTGAAGCTGTTATGTTGCTCTTGAAGCTGTAATGTTTCTGTGCTAACTGTGGCGTCAAATAGATAAAACAATAAAACATTATTTGAATGGTGCTGGTACTGCTTTATACTAAAGTAATTAGAGGCCAAGGTGTGTGACAAAAGCCAATTGGCTTCCTGATAAACTGAATATTCCTTTTCTTATTCATCCAGCGTGCAGCAGAGCACCTTTTAACAGTGACCTCTGTGTTTAATACTGGCTTGCGTTTGGTGTAATAACATTAAGTTTGGTTACAGAGCAATCAAACAGCATTTGTCATCTGTGGGTGCAGTATGTCTGTGTGATCACAGAGAGCTATTTCATGTTGGTAGAACTGTGGC